>NC_134266.1:259985384-260052884 GCF_031893055.1 Leptodactylus fuscus | reverse complement strand
ATGACGGTAACAGGTGTTTGCGCAATCCGTCAATGTTACTCTCCTGTCTAGAAATATTGACGTATACTTTCCCGTATCCTGATGTCTCATTAATTCCGGTTTAATTCATGTTGTGACAATAGACTTCACATCCGCAGGCAGCATTGCTGTCAGCCATACGGGAGCTATTTCTACTTATATAAGAGCAATACTAAAGAATGTCATGACAAGGAATCATTGACGGAATCATTACTGGATTAAATAAGTGGTACAAATAATCACAATGATATATCAACATATTCGATATTATCCAAAACCATCGGAGGCAGTGTCCAAATGGACCACCAGAGCACCCGAAAATCCTCCGATGAGCCCAGGCTCCAACTCAATAATGGTCCAGTAGAAGACTCCCAAAGTTGGAGGCTACTATGGTCTGTTTCCTAAGTCTTGTTGGAGGGTGAACCAACAGAATCATTTTATCAAGTAGTCCAAGGAACCTCAATTCGACCCTGGAATGATCTACTTGGGGTTGACTGGTTGATATGGAGAACACATCATTCGTAGATAGAATCCTTTGGCCAATTGTAGGATCTAATTCCGAGGACTATATAGAACATGTGCACACAAATGTAATCACAATCTTTGTACGTACAAGACGTCTTATAAGTAAGGTCTAATAGGTCAGCGGTCAGTCATTGCATATTTAATAATCGTAATGATGAGTGATTGTTCCAAAATCATCTCCAAATGGGGTTGTCTTCTGCTTAATTTTGGGGGCCTGCTATTGTTTCAGAGTCTTGACCTACCGGGGGATACTGTGGTACTCTGTCAGTTCATCTCCGGCAGCAGTGCTCCACCAACCTGACTATTATTAGCATAAAAAGATGCATGAACATTGGGCTGGTCAACCGGTTCTGCATTTGTTCATACTCAGGTGTTCCTACTGATGACCTATCCAAAGTATCTGATCTGTGGGGTGCAACAACCTGAACCAACACAGATCTACTGTGTGGAATCCTTCATGTGCCAGAACCTGCCGTACTGTGTGGCGAGTGTAGCTCCACTCCTATTACTTGAATAGGAGTCCACTGCACCAGCTTCTGGCTCTTTGAGGATGATAAGCTGATCGTTACAGGACTTGAGTGTCGAACCCCCACTGATTAGATACCGATGATATCCTGTGGATGGGTCATCAGTATGAAAAATCCATTTAGGGACAGAAAACCCCTTTAAATGAGTGAAGGCCTATCTTTATGGACCACATACTGGTACTTCCTCTGTGATACGTTAGCTCTGAAAGTTCCCTAAGGCGCGTGATCATCATATTTTATCCTCATTGTATATCCTAAGATTAAGTTATGCCACTGAAGGCTATTATGATACCCATTGTAGGAGTTGGCTACTTTGACTAAAATCAACTTCGAAGTCTTATGTAAATAAGGCAGTTGGTGCACTGGGGGCAGGTCGTTAGTCTTCTGGAGCACTAAGGCTCCTACCATCTCCTGCCTGCATCACTCCACGCAATAACAGTTGATCATGCCACTCCTATGACATCATGCATCCTACTTGACCATTAAAAGCAATGCTCCCAGGGCTGAAGGCCCGCCCCCAGTGCACAAACTGTCCTATTTGCTCAAGACTAAAGTTATTTTTCTTCAAATGTACAAAAGTGACTTATAACAAAGATATGATGTTTATTAGAGATGAGCGAGTAGTGTTCGATCGAGTAGGTGTTCGATCGAATACTACGGTATTTGAAATACTCGTACTCGATCGAACACTACTAGCTGTTCGAATTTTAAGGTTCGATGCAGAACCAGCGTTGATTGGCAGAATGCTATACATTCTGCCAATCAACGCTGGTTCTTCTCTTACCTTTAGAAGTCTTCTCCATGCAGCGTCCCCGCGGCGTCTTCTGGCTCTGAATTCACTGTGCCTAGGAATCCGGCCTAGGCAGAGCCGACCGCGCATGCGCAGTCGGCTCTGCCTAGGCCCCGATGCCTAGGCAGAGTGAATTCCAGCCGGAAGACGCCACGGGGGTGCTGCGCCGGGAGAAGACTTTAAGAAGAATCCAGCCCGACCGTCACTCGTAGACTTGGTAAGTATAATGTTATCAAATTTAGCGTACCCCTGAAACGAGCATTTCCCCCCATAGACTATAATGGGGTTCGAAATCCGTTCAAACAGTCGAACAGTGTGCGGCTGTTCGAATCGGATTTTGAACCTCGGACATTTTAGTGTTCGCTCATCTCTAATATTTATCACTGTAATGTGACCTGTAATATGGTGGTGACAGCTTAATAAGCTTGGGGTGGGAGTAAACTCCCTGTAAATAAATTGGCCTAGCTCTTTTATCAGAGGTCAGTAGATAACCTTTAAACACCCCATGACCACACAAGCACAGTCAGTACCTATACATTAAGAGATTTGACTTGTAATGATAGACTTCATATTATATTACACATTGACTTGTCAGTAACTGTTACAAGTACAAAGCTTTTAGCGTCTCCGTTCCATTAATAACGAACATATGTAACCAAATAATCACATGAAAGGCAATCACCGATCTCAGTAGCTACAGATCGCTCCGTGCACTATTATAGCTGTTGTGTTAACAGTGAGTGTAAAGCTTTCTGGCTTATGAATACAGCAATTTATCATGTATCAGATCACAATAAAACCAGCAAATGGTTGCAATGACGCACAGTATAATAGAAGTAGTAGTAACTATACTGTGTATTGTGATTGGGTTACACTATGACTTCTACATACACGTATTTACTAGCTGGGACTCTGGCTATGCCAACAAATGTGTCAGGCCATAAGGTGGTGGCAGCAGATCTTATAGACAGCAAACATTTAATACACTGTCTACCAATAAGTATTTGGACCCCCATGCAAATGAAGATATCTGCGGACGTGATGTACGTCACGCCTTCCACCATTAAATAGGACACAGCATTGGCATTAGTCGCATGCAAGATGCCACGAAGTGCAGAGTTGTCCGATTTCGAGAAAGGGGTAATTGTGAGGTACCACAGAAATGGTCGATCCTTAAGGGACATAGCAAGCGAACTGAATTACCCAAAATCAACAGTGGCCTATGTGATTACGAAGCGGAGGGTGAACGGTGATTGTCGTAACGTGCCCAGAGTCGTCATAACCCCGAAACTGGGAGATACAGACCGACAGGTGGTGGCCAGAGAAACCGCACCCAACCGATGGCTCACATACACCAGGAATGTCACCAGGCACCCGGGAGGATTGTGTGGCTCAATCCCATCCGTAAGGAAGTGTCTGTTGGGGTCTACCAACTATTGGATAGGGATAAATGTTGTTTAATCTATTCTACCACAGGGGTCCAAATACTTATTGGTAGACATTGTATATCAGATTGCACAGTAATAGTATTATAAAGTCTGATTGGTAAGCCATAGTAAGGTGTAACTATAGGGGTCACAGCTGCAATGGGCCCAGAAGCTAGGGGGGGCACACAAGTTGTCTTCTTCTCCCAAGGATTGAAGAAACTCCTTTGATCTGCTTTCCTTTGTTTGCCATTCAGTGCATTGTGAACTCATCACCCCTGCCTTCTGCAACACTGGAGTGAGATTTAGGCTAGTGGCAGAATATTAACCCTTTCATGGCAAAAATAGAAGTTGGATAACAGCATATAGTCAAGAAGGGATTCTGTGCACATAAGAGGACGTATGGAATGATGGGAAGCTAGTGTGTACAGACATGATGTGAACAAGGCTTCATGGTGGACTGGTGCAAGATAGAGAAGGAAAGGAGAAATGTAAATGGTGCTAAAATGTATGGGCTCGTTCACACGGGGCAAGAGGGGGCTGATTCTGACGCCGAATCCACCTCAGAATCCGCCCCCTCACAATAGAGGTCTATGTAGACCGCTAGCTTCCTTTTTTCTTTGAACGGTATGTTCCGGCTCACGGAAAAAAGAAGCGAGCTGTCCTTTCTTCAGGCAGATTCCGCGGTTGCGTCAGCCCCGGTGTCCGTCTCGCGACAGCACCCTCCGGACTAGGCCTCCTCTGGACTAGGACTATTCTGTAGCGGGAATTCTGTGCCTGTCGCGGCTTCCAACACTTGCAGCAAGCTCATTTTGGTCCTATTCTGACGCGCCTCAGAATCAGGCTCAAAATACATGGTCCCGTGCCCCATGTGAATGAGGCCTACAAAGTAGAAAAACAATGGCTGCAACGCATCATAGGGCATTTCACTGAAAGTCCACAGAGAGATTACCTCTTACAGACTTTCTGCTTCAATTATACTTATAGGCAGCGCTCCATAGGTATAATTGACATGTTGCGATTACTAAAACAATGGTATTGGAAATCGCAGCTTTTCCGCTGCGTGTATTTTTCTGCAATATGTGTATGGCATTCACTAGAATCCCATTCACTCGACAGCGACTATATAATGGGCTGGTTTTAACATTTATACCATGTAGGCCCCGGCCTACTACAGACTCTATTATAGCCTCTTACACCTGATGCTTTCTCATTATTATTCACCAGATAATGACCTCATCTCAGTGCAATGAATATTAATGAGCAGATTGCTAGGAGATTCTCTATCAATATAAAGTTCAAATTCATACACTTTTTTCATTAGGTATCTGCAGAGATTTGAACCCAGGAAACTGAGCCACAAGCTCTATTAGTATCAATTAAGCTTGTTTTCTTTATACTTATACCAAGCTGCACTAGTATTGTACTACTCTACCTAATGTATTGTATATAGAGAGCTCTCTATATTCCAGTACATTGTATAATTGAATGACATATCTTCCAAGCAGCGCCGCACCTCCCATGAGGCAACCTGAAGCAACCGCTTCAGGTGGCGCTATGCCAGGGCCTCGGGGAGGGCGGCATTTTTGCTGACCTAAGCCAGCCCAGGACAAGCTGTCCTGGACTGGCTTAGGGTCACCGTCACTGAGCAGTGGATTGGGGCAGCCGCTGGAGCAGGCAGAGAGCAGGTCCTCTCCCTGCCTGCTCTCTGCCTGCTCCGCGAGGCCCTGCCCCCTCTGCTCAGCCCACCCCCTTCCGCTCGGCCCCGCCCCCTCCGTTCCGCCCCCTCCGTTCCGCCCCCTCCTCAGTGAGGGGGGGGCGGCTTTCTGACGTCTGCCTCAGGCGGCAGAAACCAATGGTTCACCCCTGCTTCCAAGCAAACTATGTACTGACACATAGAGAGATTTATGTATACATCATATATATGCAGGGAAAGACAAGTAGAGATGAGCGAACAGTAACATGTTCGAGGTTCGATATTCGTTTCGAATAGCCCCTCAATATTCGACTACTCGAATCGAATATTGAACTCTATTATAGTCTATGGGGGGAAAATGCTCGTTTCACGGGGTAGGCAACTTTCAATCAAATTATACTTACCAAGTCCATGAGTGTGGGTCGGGCTGGATCCTCCGAGCAGTCTTCTCCTTGCAGCGTCCCCGCGGCGTCTTCCAGCTCTGAATTCACTCTGCCAGGCATCGGGCCTGGGCAGAGCCAACTGCGCATGTCCACACTACAAGCGGACATGCGCAGTCAGCTTTGCCCAGGTCCGATGCCTGGCAGAGTGAATGAAGAGCCGGAAGACGCTGCGGGGAAGCTGTATGGAGAAGACTTCTACAGGTAGGAGAAGAACCAGTGTTGATTGGCTGACTGTATAGCATTCGGCCAATCAATGCTGGTTCTGCATCAAATTTTTTGATTCGAATAGTGAGTGGTACTCGATCAAGTACGAGTATTTTGAATACTGCAGTATGCGATTGTATACCTACTCGATCGAATACCACTCACTCATCTCTAATGCTAATATTGCTTTATTATTAGGAACGTAGGGTAGGTGCTTGGTGCTCCTCACCTGGATCTCAGTGATGGTCCTTTTATCTCCTGTAGGATGGCACATCACTGACATGTTCCTATTTGCTAGGTCTAAGAACAAACATATAATACAAGCATCACCTTGACTCATAACATTTATTACCAGCATATTATCTAAGGAAGTTTCTTCTCTTAGTCCCAGGTGGGATCTGCTCCGTGATTCTGTTGCAGCTGCTTCCTGATGCAATGTGATATTGTAATTGCATTTGTCAGCACAATAAACTTGGTAGATTTACTACAAGTGAATGAGGAGGAGCAGTAATCCAGAGAAGGGCTCTGCTGAGGCAGCAAAATTAAAATCTAATTCCAAAGTATTAGAATTTGCTATAAACAACCCACTCTACGGTAAGGTATACATCCGAAGATTTACCTAATGGGGTCACCATACTGGTTGACATCAAGATACATCATCAGAAGATGGGTGAGATTTGGTTCAACGAGATTCAGACCTCCGATTCATTTTGGGCTGAACTGGAAGTGATGTTATTAGATTTTTGGGTCTTCTCAATCCCCAGAGTATAAGAAGTGGAGGTCCAGGGAAGGTGCGTAAAAAATAACTGCTAGGTATACTCAACTTGCCTCATTTCTCCTGGACATTCTTGGGTCGTGGTGGTCTCCTGGCATCCATTCCAGACCTCCAACTGACATCACGCATCTTTGGATCACCACTGAGACCTGTGATTGGATATCAGTAGCCATATGGGGCACACCGGCATCATGGATGCTTTGACCCAGCCTCATGTCACTGTTAAGAGGTAGTAGCTGGAGGAAGTCTAAAGAAGACATCAGTGGACCATTTGATGACCAGGAATTGCGGGACAAAGTGACAACAACTATGACAACTGCTAATTTTTACTCACCTTCCCTTGGCCTCCACTTATTACAGTCTGGGATCTCCGGAGACCTCAAAGTATAATAGTGTTTTGTGGGTAATGAACCCCAAGAGTTTCAGGTTGAGGTCAAGACTGGAACTTTTGGGAAATTTGAGTCGAATCCAGTTTGATGCAAATCAGTTCACTTATTCCTATTCATCACTATCTGATCTGTGGGGGTATGACACCTAACAAAGGTTAGGTGTTAAAGTTAGGTCAACAGTATGAAACATTAATTTTGGGCTGCAAATCCCCGTCAAGGAAATCTGTGTTCATAATAAAGATTAAGCTGAGCCAACCTTCCATGACTCTTGAGCTGATGCCCCTGTTATTGTTGAAAGGGGAGTCCTAAACAGGTTTGAACTTCTTACTGCCCAGTGTCAGAAGGGATTAGACCAACTTGGGCACCATAGCTGCTACTTAGTTTGTCTAACAAGCAGTGGGTGTAAACCTACTGTGCCACCTCACTGGTTTGGCTTTAGGCTACTCCATGGGTGTTGTCCATGTGACTCCCTGGGTTTTACCCTTTAACCCTTATGCAGGGATCTGTACATCACTGCAAAGAACCATGATATTGCTACCATTGGCCCAGGCAGGTCAAGACATATCTATGAATAACAGCATGGGTGAATGCAGACAGCAGAAAGCCCCTGTACAAGAACAGGTATGGGGTCCCCGTTTGTCAATATCTCCTCCTTATGTTATTCCACCAGTAATTGTTAACCTATGAAGTTCATTATCTTTGGCATTTACCCACAAATGATGATAAAAATAAGCTGTTTAGGTGATAGGGGCCCCTCAATGACTTGGCCACTGCAGAGTTGATCAGTTTGCACCAATGCTATGCCCACCTCTGCATAACACTGAAGCATCAGGGAAGTCTAAAGTCCAGATACAGGTTGAGGTCAGGGCAGGCAGATTTCGTGCATGATCAGAAGTCTGGAAATAGGTCAGGGGCGGTAGCACATGTTCACTAGTCAGGAAAAGGTATCAGATACAGATATGAAAGCCTCTGTAATGATCATTCACAGCAGATCCAGCTGTCCTAGTACACAAATCATATTGTCAGAGAGGCTGAAAGCCAGATGAACAAATGTAACTTTTCATGGTGTTTCATCGATTACTCAAATCTACCACCAATCAGTGGGAGCTTCTCTTACAGATTGACCCTCATCCTGGGTCATATAGTTACATAGTTACATAGTTAATGAGGTTGGATAAAGACATCAGTCCATCAAGTCCAACCTATAACCCTACAATCCCTACAGTGTTGATCCAGGGGAAGGCAATGATATGAGAAGATCCTAAGTGGAGACCCCACCATGACATACATATGACCAAAAAGGATATGTGAATATGGGTTGTCTTCCTAAGCCAACCACTATAAGAAAATATCTTTTACAATATTTTGTCTTCCTTAGGAGAATTTACAGTCTAAGAAAGGTCCTTCCGTCTCGGTCTCATCTAAGATTCACCTGAGCTATTTATGTATTTATAGAGTCTTCACATAAACCAATATGAGTCATGGTAGATTGTTCTGAAAGGCCTAGATCCCAATAAATCACAGAAAAGTCAAAGACGGATCTAATTATATCAAAAAATATTTAATTTTGTGGGTTCATTTTATTTTCTATATGGAAGTGTCCTATGCATTGTGCACCTCTCAGAGGATCCCTATGGGATTTCTGGAATCATATCTATATTAAGATTTGCAATTGTAACGGCAAATACAGAGAAAATGACATAGAAGATCATATTTTCTAGGGGGAAATCCTGTTTGCTGTTGCAACTAAGTAATGACTTCTATCACATTATGAGAAATGGAAACCGAGATTGTACAGAGAGAAGATGGGAAGGCAGTCCAGGGCTATATCTCCGCAGGAAGCTTTGCTAATATCATATTGGCTGTTCATACTAAATCATACATCACCGGTTCCCGCAGCAAGTTGGTAATGAGATGGTGATAGCCATGTTTTCGGCTTCATGAGATGGACAGAGTTACAGAAACTAGACTGTTCTATACAGATTCATTGTCTTTGAGATTGAACATTATACATTAGGACTTACAGATGAAAAGGTTGTCCCATTGGACCATTGGGTCGTCCCATTGGACCATTGGGTTGTCCTATTGGAGCATTGGACCATTGGGTTGTCCCATTGGACCATTGGCTTGTCTTATAGGACCATTTGGATCATTGGGTTGTCCCATTGAACTATTGGGTTGTCCTATTGGACCATTTGGACCATTGGGTTGTCCCATTGGACCATTGGCTTGTCCTATTGGACCATTTGGATCATTGGGTTGTCCCATTGGACCATTTGGACCATTGGGTGTCCAAAGGATAGTTCCCTCAAGCGATCAGAAAAATAGGGGATTGAAATTCCACAAAGCCTTCCCATGTTAATGAAGTGGTAGTGACCTTTTCATTTCGATTCCCCAGTCTAGTTACCGTATTAAGAGTCAAGTTAATCTTTGCTATATCTATAACTAATCTTTGCTATATCTACAGCTAGCAACTTTGATCTCATTCATACTCTCTAATTCCTGTTTTATGTCGGAAATCCATTAAAAGTTAAGTTTTATTTAAAGACGCCGGAAGCTGGAATTTTACAACCATATATCTATAACTATGACAAACACCAGCCGCGCTCATGGTCCCGTTAGGCCCAAAGCATAATTTTCCCAACATAGCTCCAAAATCTGCAATGGTTTTTCCAATGCCAATATGAACAGAGCCAAGTTGCATTGGGTGTTGTCAATTCTAGAGCCTAGAGAGCCACGCGTCAAGCGTCAATGGTCTTCGGGATGGTCCGCTTTACAACAACTTTAAATTATGTTATATTTGAGAACTATTTTCTTTAAAAAAAAAATTCTTTAATCACTTTGCCTTGTGCTGGGAGAGCAGTAAGTAAGGAGGAAAAAAATGAGATATCATGAAAACTTTAGTGCATTGGGATTCATAACCACAAATCATTGTAAGGCGATTAATTTATGGCGCCCGTAAAATCTCTACGAATTGAAGAAGCCCGCAGTTTATAAAATTTTACAGCTGCAATATTTTGTAGTATGCTAATCATATTGATGTAAGTTCTTCAATAACACACAACAACCTGTTTTTTTTGTTGTTGTTTTTTTCTCAGTCCGTGTGGCTCGCGCCCAGATATATGCGTCTTGTCTCCGGTACTTGATTAAAGTAAACATATATAAGTGCATGTGGATTTTTTTTTGCGCGTCTTGATTAATGGGAGTTGTTGTAAGGTGCTCTCGGGATAAGATTTATGGGCCATGAATACATTACGCATTGTGCGCCGCTCCTGTCATAGAGCGTTACTACAGACGTTGTAAATGAGGGTGCGCTAAGGCAATAATTGGTGCCATTGTTTGCCTCTTGTTCATAGATTAGATAAGAAAATATCAATAGGAATAAATGTGACATCAAAACATAGCAGTGAAATATGAATGTAATGAATCAACGTGATACATGGATATGACCCTTTTCATCGGAATAATATAAACGTAGCTAAAGATATATATATATATATATATATATATATATATATATATATATATATATATATATATATATATATATTACATCGCCTTGGTGCAGTGGCGGACTTGATTAATCTCGGTCCTTAATGGTGCTCAATAGAGATGAGCAAACCAGGATCGAATATCAGGCCGTTCGAGGTGTTCGATTCCAATCGAATACCACGAGGCAAACACACTCAAAATTTGTATCACCTTCCCTGGCACTTTTTTTGCACCAATAACTGCTCAGGGGAGGTGGGACAGGAACTACGACAACGTAGGCATCGAAAAAAAATCGGAAAAAGTAATTGGCTGCCGAAATCAGGTGACCTCCAATTTATAAGAATGGTGGATTTAATAGGGGCCACATGGTGGCTCAGTGGTTAGCACTGCAGCCTTGCAGCGCTGGAGTCCTGGTGTTCAAATCCCGCCAAGGGCATAAAACCATCTGCAAGGAGTTTGTATGTTCTCCCCATGTTTGCATGGATTTCCATCCCATATTCCAAAAAAGACATACTGATAGGAAAAAATGTACATTGTGAGCTCTATGTGGGGCTCACAATCTACATAAAAAAAAAAAAAAAAAAAAAAAAAAAGAATGGTGGATTTAATATCCGGTTCATATGAGACTGTGAACTATGTGACTGTGAGACAGGGATAGATGTACTGGCAGGGATGTCTAGGGATAACCTTTATTTAGGTGGGAATGTCACGCACACAGCTCTTTGGGGCTCTATCTGGTCAGGATCCCTGTCAGCTTGCGATATGCGGGAGCTGACTTTTTCCCATAGGAATGCATTGACCAGCGTTGATTGGCCGAATGCCATACAGAGTACAGCATTCGGCCAATCAACATTGGTTCTACCGGAGGCTCGTCTGTGAGGAGGCGGAGTCTAAGATCGGTCCACAGCAGTCTCTATTGTGGTCTAATCTCAGATGTAGCAGAGCTGGCCAACAATCCCTCCATCTACTCCTCCTGTCACACACACAGCTCTGCACTACACCCAACCATCCCTCCATCTACTCCTCCTGTCACACACACACAGCTCTGCACTACACCCAACCATCCCTCCATCTACTCATCCTGTCACACACAGCTCTGCACCACACCCAACCATCCCTCCATCGAGGTGGCCTCCTCGTCAAATTCTGGTCTGAACCCAGCCTTAGAGTGTATACATATCTGCCGGAGACATAACTGTATCCCCCTTTTGTAGCAATTTGACATTTCTACCTTGGGGGTGCAATTTTTAATTTTTTGGGGGCAATGAGTGTACAATGACTATAAGGATTAACCCTATAATATAGGACTTTAATGTGTCCTTTCTTATGTTTCCTCTTGGCTGGTCATGTTCAGATATGTGTGTCCAGAGATGACCGAATAATCACAATATGATATCACAAAGTGATATGTTATCACAAAATGATATGCTATATGTGTCTTGTAGCCACCCATCGATTGTGTTCTGAGCTTGTCTTGGCATGTCTTAGTATTGTATTTAATTGTATTTATGAGAAATTGGAATCCCAAACCTAATAGAGATAAGATAAGGGTGGACACATCTGTAGGTGCACCATTTGGGTAGTTTAGATAAGATCTTAGCAAATGTGACTTTTTCTCCTTCTTGCTTGTTAAGCTTCTCAGGTTTCTCCGTGACCTGTCCATACAATGTAATTCTGACTTCTTGTAACCTCAACAGCTAAGAATAATTACCTGCTGAACCCGAGGAAAAATAGTCAGTTCTGTCCATAGAACAATTTCTTCCAAAAATATTGTGCTGCAGCTGCCAGTTCCGAGTCTGTAATCTCCGCATTTCTTGGATGCCAAAACCCCTGTAGCCCATTTTGAGCTAACTGGTCTGACAAATAATGATCATGTGCAGGATGGGAAAAGCAAGTAATTTGGTCAGCAGAGGCAATCTATGAAGACTGTGTTCTGCAGTAAACACAGTTGTATGTGAATGGGGAACAATAACCGGAACCTTGGGAGAATTCCATGGTTACCGTTCACGTACTGGAACTTTTCCTTCAGCTTCTTGAATAAAAATCAGATATATGTGCTGTAAAAAATAGTTCAATGTTCTCGGCGACAGCGAAACTATTGTTCTATTTTGTAGCGGCAGAATAGAGCTGGCTGATATTGTTCTCTTATTACATTTCACATGGTGGGGGGACATCGAAGCTCTTGATTTGCTATGAATGACTACTAATGTAGCAAGTACGGTTGGACTGATCTACAAGCCTCTGGTGGGCCACGAAAAATGAAGCTACATTTATACGACGGTGAATAATGGTCATGTGACAACCAGACGGTGAATGGGGGCTACTCACATGACCGTCCATGGCTACCGGCGGTCAAAATATAGGTCATGTCCTATTTTTGTCCGTTTCATTTATCCCTCCATATACTCAAATGTATGGGGGACCATGAAAAAGGTGCAAAATGTTATTCACTGGGACCCACTTTTTGGAAATTTTGTTTGGTAACCCCCTCTGTCAAACCAAGCACTGGCAAAATGGTGCCTCGGTCAAAGGGTGCCTGTTAATGCCTCTAATGTATAAAATAGCAGACACCTGGTGGCTATAGCTGTCGTCCAACTCCCAAGCGACTGCCTTCTGTAAACCCTTGACATCCGTTGTACCAGTACAGCGAATGTCGGGAAAGCTACTTAATAGGCCTTGCTCAACTGATTCTGGCAAAGTTGAAATTTTCTTTCTAGCTCCCACCTATCCAGAACAATCAATGCTTTTAGTTTTGGTTCCTGATTTGATATTTAGTCTCTGTACTGTCAGGAAGGCGGAGTCAGGCAACAGTTGAGATTGTGACCTATGACATTGGCTGTCTCTGATTAGAGCTTTGAATAACGCCCCTTGCCTGTCACTGCCCACCTGACATTACAGAGCTTAAATAACACATCAGAAACCAAAACTCACTGCGCTTGTTGCTCAGGAATGGTGGAGGCTAGAGAGAAAATTCAAACTGTACTGGAATCAATGGAGCGGCAAATATTAAGAGATATTAAGAACTTGAATTGGTGGACGTGGTGAAAGGTCTTCTTTAGACTGAGGCCCCACATTGCAGAAACACAGCTTTATTTGTTGCGATTTTTTGAGCCAAAGCCAGGAGTGGATTGAAGAAGAGGTAGAAGCATAAGTATTTCCTATTTATTTCTCATTCCTTCTGTAGCCATTCTTGGCTTTGGCTCAAAAAAAAAAAAAAGTTCAGAAAGAAGCATGTTTAACCAGCCCACCGACTCCCCATCCAAACTGTGTGGTGGTACAGATATGGCTGCTGATGGAGGGTGAAGTGACTTGACCTGTCTGCCATTGGGGCTACCATGCTTTCACAACACAAACATTGCTGAAGGGTCATGACCCGCCAAAAGTCTTCATATATCCTCCAGGGGTCGGGACCTACACTTTTGTAAATAGCGGAATAGAGGATAAATTGCTGATCAGTGTGGATCTAACTACTATGACCGATCCTGAGAATCGGGATGTTTGCTGTGAATGTGGTCTAATTCACTCCGATGGGAGAATTGGAGATAGCTGAAGTACAGCACTCAGTGAGTCAGTGTCCACCGGGGGTTCTGCTGCCTTCACATGGGCTGCATTCACACTAGGGATAACCCCCTTACCCCTCCATGCTTAGGATCGGTGGATCTCATTGTCATACCTTCACAGATCAGCTGTGTTCTGGGAAACATCTGATCTGCAAGGTCCTAACAGTCGAAGAAATGAGTGTGGTCCTATAGTCAGGGCGCCTGCTCATCAACAGAAGGGACAATAGTGCTTTTACGAGAACCATGATCCTTTTACTATATACTATTTGCAGATATTCTGCAATGTAAATACTGAAGGGGCCCCACGTAGTATTATGCACCACAATGGTCCCACACAATATGTGCCTCCACACAGTAGAATATTCTCACAGTGAACTCACACAATATAATATATTCCCACGAATTCTAATGCTCCCCAGTTCCCTCACACAGTATAATGCTCCACAGTGGCCCCACACAGTATAATATGTTCCCACAGTAGCCCCACACTATGTATTATGCTCCCCACACTGGCCCCACACATTATAATGCTCCACAGTTGCCCCATACATTATAATATGCTCCCCAAAAGGGCCCCACAGAGTTTAATACTCCTCAGAGCCCCCAACAATATAATGTTACACAGTGGTCCCACACAGTATAATATGCTCCACAAAGCACACCCATACAATATGAAGCTCCTTAGTGGCCCCACACAGTGTAATATGTATACACTACAGTATATACAGTATAATGCTCCCTTGAGACCTCCCAGTATAGTGTTCCACAGTGGCCCCACACAGTATAATATGCTTCTCAACGTAACCTCACACAGTATAATGATCCCCATAGCCCCCTCACAATATAATGCTCCACAGTAGCCCCTCACAGTATGATAGCCTTCCCATAGTGGTCTCACACAATATAATATGCTCTCTTGCACTCCCCCCCAGTATAATGTTCCACAGTAGCCCCACACAATATAATATGCTTCCCACTGTAACCCTGTACAGTATAATGATGTCCAGAGCCCCCTCACAATATAATGCTCCACAGTAGCCCCTCGCAGTATGATAGCCTTCCCACAGTGGTCTAACACACTATATAATATGCTCTCTTGCACTCCCCCCCAGTATAATGTTCCACAGTGGCCCCACACAATATAATATGCTTCCCACTGTAACCCTGCACAGTATAATGATCTCCGGAGCCCCCTCACAATATAATGCACCACAGTGGCCCCTCACAGTATGATAGCCTTCCCACAGTGGTCTCACACAATATAATACGCTCTCCTGCGCTCCCCCCAATATAATGTTCCACAGTGGCCCCACACAGTATAACATGTACCCCAGAACCCCCCCCCCCCCTCTTCACACACAACACACACACACACACACACACACTGTAATATGCCGTGGAAGCTCAAGCGAATATTCGTCAGGTTTGGCCATCTGATTCATTAGGTGCTATTATTGCACCCTGGGGACTCCCGATATCCAGCTCAAGTTCCTCTTCATTTTCCGAAGTATGAACAAGCCCTTAATAAAGTTAATTAAAAAAAAAATCCCTCCCGGATGAATATTTATTATCTTAATTTTGATCCTACAATCGTGCTGCACATCACCGGCCTTATTTATGGCTCCTGGGTGATAACAAGGTCTTGTGATTCCTCCTCGCGCCCCACTATTTAACACCTGCGAATTTCGATGGCATATTTTAGTTTTCAACCTTTTGTTAGTTCTGAAAGGTCAGAGAGAAAGCATTACATTGCATTTCTAAACTGCTCGGTTAGCCATTCTTTATGGTCCATATATCATCTTAATTACTTGTGTTACTCGCAGGCTGTCTTCTTCCCAAGATTTGTAAATTAATAATACAATATAGAGTGAAAAGGAAGAAGAAAAAACTCTAAGGAAAAAAAAAAGAAAAGGTTTTCTAATATTTATTCAGCGTGTTCTATATATGCATTTATTATCTTTCTTCGGAAAGTGGAGACTTTTATTAACAGGGCTGTGGCTTATTAAGGATTCTAGTCTGCAGAAAGTAATAGGGATGATATTCTGGAGAACCAGCGTGGGCATGGCTTTCCATTTCCAATTTGGGTAACGTCGAATTAGAATTTTTGTCATGGACATTACTGGGGGGGGGGGGGGGGTTGGGGCATGTGCTCTGTACCAAAGGAGGCGCCAATAAACTATTCTGACACGACCAAGGTATTGAGATATAGAGTAAGGTATGGTTGAACTAAAGCTCCTATGGTCCACCATCCGTCAACACCTAGGACATAGGACATAGTACTCTTCGAATTCTGGTGTCTTCTGCTTGACCATTAGAGCCATGTCCTGCCGAAGGAACCTTTCGTACCACTGGAACCAGGGCAACAAGCTAAATATCTTCCCCTTGCAAGGGCATAAATTGAGGGGGTGCAGTCACACTGGGGTTCAGGAGCCTTAGGAGGTCCATAAGCACTGGCATCAGTATTGAGATTGCAGCTTCCATCTGGCCCATGAGCCAAGAAGACCCACAGATTACCCGAACCACACTAAGGTGGGTTAAACTCCTTAGCCCCCATAACCATCACTATCAAGAATTCACTGTAGGGATGAGGTAGGGGGCCCCGGACAAAAGATTGCATCGGGGCCCACAAGACTTTAATTACGCCACTGGTCTCCTTGGCTAAACTTTTACGGGTTATTGTCTCTCCTTGAGGATAACAAGTTGACGTAGAGAGTCTGAAAAGCAATGCTCCTTAGGAAAAGGTATACCAATAAGGTTTCCTCCAGAAGAAAGAAATTACGGGATGTATCAATTACACTGGAATTCCAGAGTTAAAAACTAGGAAGGGGAAAGTGTGATATCCAGAAAAAGATGGTGGTCCTTGTATAATGGCCGGGTGCCGCTACTGCAATTCAGCTCTCATTGAAGTCAATTGGAGTTGAGCTGCAGTGATGGGACCTGGCCACTATACAGGGCACAGAGCCAACTGATTCCAGCTCTGTGTTCACACATGTAGGATGGTCGCGCATGTAGGATGGTTGCATATGTAGGATGGTCACACGTAGTATGGTAACACATGTAGGATGGTCACATTTGTAGGATAGTCACACATGTAGGATAGTCACACGTGTAGAATGGTCTTGCATAATTGCAAGTCAGACTTTGCAGTATGTTATTTTTTACCCCTGTAAACAGTTCTACATAGGTAGGACGATTAGAAGTATGTATACATGTTTTAGGGAGCCTTGTAGTTCTATTTCAACACGAAAAGATTCTCCCCATTTCATTGAGCATGTTCGGGGGGGGGGGGGGGGGGTCATGCTGGTAATTCAGGAGTTTTCACATATGCAGGTATTGAAAGAGTTAACATTAACCCTGTGGGAGGAGATAGGCATAACATCTACTACATCAAGAGGCAAGATGAATACAGTAATAAAAACTAATGTCATGGAGCCTTTGGGACTGGATGGAAAGAATGATCTTAGTGGTTTTTAACATGTTGCGATTTATGATTTTAATTGGTGTTGTTTATTTGTTTTGCGTTGTATTGAGTATTGTGGTTACTAAGGTGATGACCTCAGGAAGGGTTTAAAGGGATTGTCTAGGATAGTAGTTTTATATATATATATATATATATATATATATATATATATATATATATATATATATATATGTATATATATATATATATATGAGGCCGGGGAAGGTTAAAAAAAAAAAAAAAAAAACATACTCCCCTGTCCCAAGTGTGGTCCAGTCCTGCTGCTCCGATATCTTGTTTTGGCTGAAGTCCTCACCATATACAACCACCGAGGCCAATCAGCAGCCTAATGACAGCAGACTGGACTTCCAAGGGTTCAATTTCCCTGCAGCGCCCCTACTGGGGAAATTAAGTATTGCACCGATCCATGAAGACTATTGAGCAATTTGTGCAATTCTTATACATGTTGGGTCTTGAAGACTGAGAGATATGTTTCGTAGCTGATATCCACTCTTTGCTAATACGTATGACCCCTAAGTGCCCTTACCCCCCCCCCCCCCATCCCACTTAGAACCTTTTTGGCATCTAAAGAGTTAAACATCCTGGATATTCACCAATTTTTACCATTGTACATAGCCCTCAAAAATTAAAACCATCTTCATCCCAGTATAGATCTTCACAATGTGTCATCTAAGGACTCAAAGTTTAGAATTGTACTGAATAATGGAAGAACGTATTAGCCCTCAACATCTTTGAAACGCCAAATATAGGAAATCCAAGAGCAGCAGAATCAAAGTGCTTTGCAAATTGGCTGCAAATTGTACAATCATTTAGAGAAAATGCTTTAGAAAAACTACATTACAACTTTCCAAAACTGACCACCTGCCAAATACCGACCATCAAATGCCGGCCCTGGAAATAAGTGCCATGTTCAATCCCTCTGCTATTAATCCACCCTATACCAAAAAATAATGGCATGCTAAAATATCAGACTTGACAAACCCTCCCAAATTTATAGGTTTTCTGCAATTATTTTCCTAAAATGCAAGTATCTAAATACCTATATGGAGCAACTGCAGACAGTTGACATTTCGTTCACAGAAAGGGCATAATCTAGAAAATTCTATAGTGGGGGGAGGTTATAAGGTCGTTTACATGCTATTAAGTTCACACAAGTTTTCGGTATGTACGGAATTGTGGAAAGGGCTTAGGCAGGTATAGAGCAGTTTTGCAAAGTAAGAATGTTTTCAGAAATAGAACGAAGAGGAATGTAAATCCTATCAATATTTGGTGAGACCTTTGCTCCTTGGGGGAGGAGTCCTGGAAATGAAGATACAACCCCCGAGGAGCCCTGATCTGTGCATCATCCAGTCTGTCTGGGATGACATGAAGAGACAGAAGGTTTGGAGCAAGCCGCCATCCACAGAAGATCTGTGCTTAGTTCTGGTGGGAACAATCTTCCTGCCAAGATCCCTCAAAAACTATATACAAGTGTATTGAGGAGAACTGATGGGAAGCAAAGGGCAAAAGTCACACCAAATATTGATGGAATTTACATTTCTCTTTTCTTCCTTTACTTCATTTTGTTCATTGACAAAAAATAAACTGTTAACCCTTCCATTTTTGTAAGCATTCTTAGTTTGCAACATTTTTTCCACACCTGTATAAAACATTTGCACAATAATGTACCTGACTATAGAAAGGTGCCCCCTGGTGGTAGGCGCAGGCTGCCACAAGATCCATGCTCCTTATTAAGTAAATAGAGCATAAATCCTTAAAGTGATGGGTGTTTAGGATGCAGCAGGTGGCTCAGTGGTTAGCATTTGCAGCGCTGGAGACCTGGGTTCAAATCCCGCCAGGAACAACATCTGCAAGGAGTTTGTATGTTCTCCCTGTGTTTGTGTGGATTTCCTCCCATTGTACAAAGACATACTGATAGGAAAAAAAATGTACATTGAGATACCTATATGGTCTCACAATCTACATAAAAAAATTACAATTTTGATACATAGATCATTTTTATTAAACAGTCCCAAACATATAAAAAACAAATAAATGTCACAACCAACACAGTACAAATAACACTGCAGATCATAGAAGGTTCCTAAACCTATAGGTGACGACTAGAGAGCCAGTTTAGACCCGAATTTTTTTTTTACCAAACTAAACAAAGGGGAATTAGTCTTGGGTGAACCAAAATGGCGGCAACATGAATGCCATGGTCTCTTCAAAGCATTGGGGTGCTGGTTGTCAGATAGGTCATCCATTCGGATCATCGATTAATAATCCTGAGCAGCTCCTTTAATAAGACTTGTCAAGGGCTGTAATCTTACTAACTGCAACCTGCATCCTGGATCCATGTGTGTGGTAATAAGGGGTTAAGTGATAGCAGCCACAGCCAGGTCCTGGTGCCCAATATGGTGTGTAGATGCATCTGTCACATGGTGGGTATAGCTATAATATATGCATCATAACGTCAAATTACTCCACATTATGGATCAGCTGATTAAGGCTGCGGCCCCACGTTGCGGAAACGCAGCTTTTTTTGTTGCAGATTTTGTTACGTTTTTTTGCGCCAAAGCCAAGAATAGCTACAAAAGGAATGGGAAATATAGAGAAAGTTCTTATACTTCTACCTTTTACTCAATCTATTTTTGGCTTTGGCTCAAAAAAACACAACAAAATCTGCAACAAAAAAAGCTGCATTTCCGCAACATGGGGCCTTAGCTTAAAGAGATTTTTCAGGCTATCCTTAAGACAAGGTATCAATTCAAAATGAGCAGTGGGTCTGACCCCCCAGGACAAGCACAGTGCTGCATATTTAGTGACTATGCTTAGTATTCCAGCTCAGCCCCGATCTCTTGATTGTCAACGTCATCTAGCCTGTGACGCAGAATCAGAACCTAGGGTGGTGTCAGGTTTTGGACCCCCACCAATCATCAGTAATAATTTCCCAAAGCCCCTTTAAAGGGATCCAATCATTGGAATCCCCTTTTTTCTCCCTAACACGTAGGAATAGTCTTAAGAAACGCTATTCTTCTCCTACGTTTAGAAGTCTTGTCCGTGCCGCCGTTCAGTACAAATACCAGTTTTCTTTTGTATGCCAATGAGTTCTCCCGCTACCAGTAAGCTGGTGTAAGCGGCCACAAGAAAATGGCTGCCTGCCCGAGGTCCGATGGTAGACCCGACTGCGCATGCCTAAAAGTTTGAAACCCAGGATGGAAGAAGACACGGAGAGAGGCATTCCAGACGAAGAAAGATAGAGTTCTCTCGCAGCATTGGGGACACCCCCAGTGCTGTTTGATCGCTGGGGCCCGCCCCCAGTGCTGTGAGAGAACTAATTTACATACATAAGAAAACTGGGATCTCTACCAAACGGCGGCACATAGAAGACATCTAAAGGTAGGAGAAGAATAGCCTTTCTTAGGGCTATTCCTATGTCTTAGGGAGAAAAAATGGGATTCCAATGATAGGATCCCTTTAAGTTTGGTTTCGTTCCTTATATCTGTCTCTCTTTGATGTGACAAACTGAGATCCCAGTAGAGTAGAATAGCCGAACGGGGCCAATGGCTCCATTGACATTGTAGAAGGAAGCCATCATGTGTAGCCCCGCTCTCCTCTTTCACGCTCGCTCACCTGAAGCTATTCTATTACTACTTGTGCGATGATTGACACGACATAATGGACTGTGTTTGTGCATAGAGCGTACTTATGAGCCCGCGCTTCATTACTCCGATAAAATCTCAGCCTTCAGTAGAATTGCCACATTGATGAACATCTCCGTCGTCCTACGTATTGTACCACTCTCGGATGTTATCATTAGTAACCTACTGCTACTTTTGGAAAGGCGCGTTCTTCTAGCATCGCGGCTGACAGGTTAATCTTTTCATTTTCTTATTCTATTCTATAGCTAAAGAGATAGGGATTTAACTTAGCAGACAATTTCCTAATCATGGCGCCTCGGCGTTGACTGGAGGTAATACTATGAGCATATCTCAATTATTATTGCAGACAATAGCTAATCACATTGCCATCACATATCTCCCTGCACTAGGATTATTAAAATCTATATTTCACGTTAAGCTCCATGTGTGCGAGATTACTTTCCAAGGAGCTGTGCACCTGTAATAAATATCTCCTATCAGTTATCCTCTGAAATACTAGTGCTGTCAGAGATTAAAATGCATGCTGTGAATTCATAAGTGCAAGGCGCTTTGTAAATGGAGGCTAAGCATGTAATACTTGACCCATATTTTTCTGGAGATGAGATGTCCCCGGCCTGTTCCGCACAGACACATTTGGTTTTTTGCACAAAGTCATTTGGAACAAGACATAAGGAAGATTTCTCTCTCTTTTTTTTTTTTTTGTCTTAGATTCCGGTGCTAGCATGTGTCACCGATATTATATAGAGCAGAAACAAGGAGAGAAAGTCTTATTAGGCCACTAGATGGCGGTTTATAACGTTGCGGAAAAATGTGCAGTAGATGTGTCTTATACGCAGGGAATGACATTTCATTTGACATATTTGTTAAAGGGTACAAAAGTAAGTACACCCCCAATTTTTTGTAATTATTACATTATATATTTTCATGGGGCGACACTGGAATTTTATTATAATGTGCAGTAGTTAGAGGAAAATCACTCAACGCACAGCCAATGTCTAAACTCAACTGGCAACAAAAGTGAGTACCCCCAAAGTGAAAATGAACAGATTGTGCCCCAAGTGTCAATATTTTGTGTGGCCGCCATTAGCCACATCCACCATTGCGCATGGAGCTCACTATAGTGTCACCGGTTACCACTGGAATCCTCTTTCACTCCTCCATGATGACATCACGGAACTGGTGGATGTTAGAGACCTTGCACTCCCCCATGATGACATCACTGAACTGGTGGATGTTAGAGACCTGGCACTCCATCATGATGACATCACCACGCTGGTGGATGTTAGAGACCTTGTGCTCCTCCATGATGACATCACTGAGCTGGTAGATGTTAGAGACCTTGCGCTCCCCCATGATGACATCACCGAGCTGGTAGATGTTAGAGACCTTGCGCTCCCCCATGATGACATCACCGAGCTGGTGGATGTTAGAGACCTTGCACTCACCCATGATGACATCACCGAACTGGTGGATGTTAGAGACCTTGCGCTCCCCCATGATGACATCACCGAGCTGGTAGATATTAGAGACCTTGCACTCCCCCATGATGACATCACCGAGTTGGTGGATGTTAGAGACTTTTTTCTCCTCCTTGATGACATCACCGAGCTGGTAGATGTTAGAGACCTTGCGCTCCCCCATGATGACATCACCGAGCTGGTGGATTTTAGAGACTTTGTTCTCCTCCTTGATGACATCACCGAGCTGGTAGATGTTAGAGACCTTGCGCTCCTCCATGATGACATCACCGAGCTGGTAGATATTAGAGACCTTGTGCTCCTCCATGATGACATCACTGAACTGGTGGACGTTAGAGACCTTGCGCTCCTCCATGATGACGTCACCGAGCTGGTAGATGTTAGAAACCTTGTGCTCCTCCACCTTCCGCTGAAGGAAGCCTCACAGATTCTCGATAGGGTTTAGGTCTGGACACATGCTTGCAGTTCAGCACCTTTACCCTCAGTTTCTTTAGCAATATTAAACAATTTTTGAGGGGTCTTCAGTAGTTGATACCTTTTTTAATGGCTAACTAAAAATTATGACATATTGTGAGCTTTCGGGACTACTAAAATGGCCCCTTCATCAGGCTGGTACCATTTTAGTAGTCCCGAAAGCTTGCAATATGTCATCATAGTTAGCCATTAAAAAAAGTACCAACTACTGAAGACTCCTCAAAAAATGTATTTTATATTTCATATCCACTGGATAACACGGTACAAAGATATTTTTCTTTAGTAAGGCAGTGATCTTCTTGGACGTGTGTTTGGGGACATTATCATGTTGTAATTTTGCCCTGTGGTCCAGTTTCCAAATAGAGGGGATCCTGCTCTGCTTCAGTATGTCACAGTACATGTTGGCATTC
Organism: Leptodactylus fuscus; assembly: GCF_031893055.1. Taxonomy (NCBI): domain Eukaryota; kingdom Metazoa; phylum Chordata; class Amphibia; order Anura; family Leptodactylidae; genus Leptodactylus; species Leptodactylus fuscus. The sequence continues at coordinate 260,029,554 of NC_134266.1, read as the reverse complement.
ATGGTTCCCTCGATGGACTGTAGCATCCCACACCTGGCATCATACAAGCCCCAATCCATGACAGTCCTACCACCATGCCAATATGTATAATACCGATGTAACAGTTGCCAAGGGATCTGTATTTCCAGTTTTATACTACCTACAACATTAGTATAACAGAACAAAGATTCTCAGCTTTCATATGCCACCAAGATCACAGTTCTAGCCATAAAAGAATCACAAACATCCAAAGTTGAAAACACAGTCAATGTGATTTTTATATACAGCTGATTCTGTTCGAGACTCTCAGCTTTAATATAATGCCAGAAGGACTTTTCTAGGTGGTATATCTCAGGTATAGATATTTGAAGTGACATACCCCCCTACTCCTATACATACTGGTTATATGCAGCAAGTTATGAAAATCAAGTTAAATCTTAATTGTGTAGGAACATTTTTTACAGCTTTCAATTGTGCTGGGAGTTCCCGCTTAGAGTGAGGCAAAGAGAGCTGTTCACATTGTAACTAAATAAAATATAGCGAGTAGAGATGAGCGAGTAGTATTCGATCGAGTAGGTATTCGATCGAATACTACGGTGTTCGAAATACTCGTACTTGATCGAGTACCACTCGCTATTCGAATGGAAAAGTTCAATGCAGAACCAGCATTGATTGGCTGAATGCTATACATTCTGCCAATCAACACTGGTTCTTCTCCTACCTTTAGAAGTCTTCTCCGTGCAACTTCCCTGCGGCGTCTTCCAGCTCTGAATTCCCTCTGCCAGGCATCGGGCCTGGGCAGAGCCGACTGCGCATGTCCGCTTGTAGTGCGAACATGCGCAGTCGGCTCTGCCCAGGCCCGATGCCTGGCAGAGTGAATGAAGAGCCGGAAGATGCCACAGGGACACTGCACGGAGAAGACTTCTCGGAGGATCCAGCCCGACCCTCACTCGTGGACTTGATCAAACGTTGCCTACCCCTGAAATGAGCATTTTCCCCCCATAGACTATAATAGGGTTTGATATTCGATTCGAGTAGTCGAATATTGAACCTCAAACATTTTACTGTTCACTCATCTCTAATTGTAACTAAATAAAATATAGCGAGGGAATAATGTGGCCTAAGTAAGTCACATAAATTAAGATGTCTTCTTCCTTACCTGTCATCTTTACTGAACATGTCCAGATTTCTAAAAGTGACATGATCCCCTGTTAAGTGAACGCAATGGGATGTGCTAAGTATCCGATATGCATCTATGTGTGGCCCCTCAGTAGGATAGACCTTCAAAGGTTAGGCTGGACCGTCATTCCATTGGTTGTAACTAAAGTAGAGATCAGTTTAGTCTGGTTGCATGTCCTATATAATGTTATAGAATTATGGTATAACTGTAACAAATATGGGGTTGAAGGGAAGGTGGAAGCCTTTGGTGCTGGAGACCTGTCTGTATAGTAACGAAAATGACTCAAAGTTTATTAAATGTCTTGTGGTTGACCTTTCCATCGGAGTGGTCGCGGCTTTCGTCAATGCTTCTCCATGCTGTACAGAGTTAATTATATTGAATACCGGCAAATTTTCCTTGCCGGTTCTTTCCTGTAGAATCAAAGTTCCCTTGGGACCAGTTTCCTGCCTATCTTAATATAGCACCCACGAGATACAACTCTGCAAAATTTTTCTAACATCCATCATCTTCGTCCTAATTGTCTCAAAAATCCTCAATTGTACAACTAAGGACGTTCTTCCTTTATCCGACTTTTCAGAACGTCTCTCTCTCTGGCATTAACGAGGTTGCTACACACAATTATGGCGCTGTCTTTACCGTACCTATAAATGAACTGAATAAAATAGACTGCAATCTCTGTCATCCTGGCAGAAGATCCTGCCCTCAACAAAGACATGTGCTGCTCATACATGGTCTGCTGGCCGCGTCCTCACACAACCATCTGTAGGCATGGCGAGCTGCCTGCTCCGGAGGTGGCATGGCATTTTATTACTGATATAGCAGTGGCGGCCAAAAGTAGAGGTTGAGATGAGCACCAGGCACAATTTTGTATTAGTCATGCCATCTGTGCTCTTTTCCTGAAGACTTTTACCAATATACGTTCCTGTGTGCAACATGCCTTGTAAATGGGGGAACTATGTCAGCAGAACTCAGTCCTATGTGTGTCATCTTATTAGTATTAATTATGAAAAGGGCTCATAAACTTTAGTATTTTTTATGATCTCGCAGATGCTAATATGGATACTTGGATACTAAGGGTTCTTCTATTTCTCGAAGCTCCTTGTTAACATGAGTTTATGTGTTCCTCTATGTAGCGCCGTACGGTTTGCTAAGAGAGACATGTCTTATCTTATCTTGCCTTATTGACCATCTCTTACCTTGTTTGGTCTTATCTATCTCTGCTATTCTCTTCCCCTTCCTTTTGTTCTTCCTTCTCCCTCTTCTTTTCCTCCCTTTCCTTTCATCCTTTCCCAATGCTTCTCTATTTCTCCTAGATTTTTTGTTTCCCCCTTCCCTTTCTCTTTTCCCCTTTCCCATTTCTTATTGACCTTCCCTTCTCTTACCTTTAATATCACTTTCCCTTCTGATCTTCCCTTTCTTGGGTTCTTTCCTTTGTGTTTTCTTTTTCCCTTCCCTTTCGCGTTACTTTTTAACTTTCCCTTTTTCTTTCATTCTTCTTCCTCTTTCCCTGACTTTATATGTTTCTCTACAACATGGTATATTATTTATTAAGGAAGACATTCCGTGGTCTTACTTTCACTTATTGACCATTCATTATCTTGTTTTATTGTATCTTATCTCCAGTATCTTCCTTTAGATTTAATTTCCTCCTTCCCTTCCATTATCTTTTCCCATTTCATTTCCTCCTTGTGTTTACTTCTTTATTATTTATTTTTAGACAGTCATTCATTTCATATGAAAAGGTTGTACAAATAATATAATAATAATAATAATACATTTTATTTATATGGCGCCAACATATTCCGCAGCGCTGTACAATTTGTAGGGTTCAAATACAGACAGAAAGATGCATTACAAAGAACGTCATTTCACACAATGGGACTGAGGGCCCTGCTCGCAAGAGCTTACAATCTATGAGGTAGAGGGGGTGACACAAGAGGTAGCAGGGGCAGCATTGCTTATACAGGGGTCAGACACTTTTGTAATAGAGGTGACTGTCATTACACAAACATAAAACTTTATGAGCCGTCACCAGTCGTGTCCTTTAACATGTGGATGGAGCTTGGACCTATAAAGTTAGCCCGAGACATCATATCATGTGGGGAAATGTGGGAGTGGGGACAGGGGAGGGTTAAATTTTAGGGATCCTAATTATAGTACGGAAGGGTTTACGTTAGAAATTGTGATCGGCCTGTCTGATAAGATGTGTCTTTAGTTTGCGTTTGAAACTGTAGAAATTGGTAGTTAATCTTATTGGTAGGACAAAATGTAAAATCCAGCATGCCCGAAAACCAGTTGAATAAGATAAAATGTAACTTTTACTTCATTTCGGTTAAAAAAGACAAAAAAAATTTTATCTTACAACATGGATCCAGAGAAGACAAAAACAGATGGCCTACGCGTTTCGAGACCTAGTTCATGGTCTCTTAGTCATGCCATGACTAAGAGACCATGAACTAGGTCTCGAAACGCGTAGGCCATCTGTTTTTGTCTTCTCTGGATCCATGTTGTAAGATAAAAAATTTTTTGTCTTTTTTAACCGAAATGAAGTAAAAGTTACATTTTATCTTATTCAACTGGTTTTCGGGCATGCTGGATTTTACATTTTGTCCTACCATTGCAATCCACCCTTTAGCCAAAAGGTTTCCGTGCAACCCTTACCATTATAATACACCATTCCCAGTTTATTCCGTAAGGTTGAGCGTGGTTTTTTTCTGGACTCTCAGTTAATCTTATTGTCCGGGGTAGAGCATTCCAGAGAAGTGGTGCAGCTCGGGAGAAGTCTTGTATACGAGTGTGGGAGGTTCTGATAATAGACGATGTAAGTGTTAGGTCATTGAGTGAATGGAGAGCACGGGTTGGGCGGTAGACAGAGATGAGGGAAGAAATGTAGGGAGGTGCGGCATTATGGAGAGCCTTGTGGATGAGGGTGATAACTTTATATTTTATTCTATAATGAATAGGCAGCCAATGTAATGACTGGCACAGACCGGAGGCATCGCTGTAGAATTCTAGCCTTATAGATGAGCCTGGCCGCTGCATTCAGAATAGATTGTAGAGGGGAGAGTTTAGTGAGGGGAAGACCGATTAGTAAGGAGTTACAGTAGTCAAGGCGAGAATGAATCAGAGAGACAATAAGTGTCTTTAATGTATCTCTGGTAAGGAAAGGGCGTATTCTGGAGATGTTTTTGAGGTGGAGATGACATGAACGTGCGAGTGATTCAATATGAGGGGTGAAGGAAAGGTCTGCGTCAAACATGACCCCGAGGCAGCGGGCATACTGCCTAGGAGTTATAGTAAGGCCTGAGACTGCAATGGATATATCAGGGACAGATCTATTAGATGGTGGAAACAGTAGTAGTTCAGTCTTAGAGAGATTTAGTTTCAGATAGAGCGAGGACATGATATTAGAGACAGCAGAGAGACAGTCGTTGGTGTTCTGTATGAGTGCAGGGGTGATGTCACAGGAAGATGTGTATAATTGTATAATAAAACACAGAGTGAAATAAATGTGAACTACAACATGTGACAGAAGGGGACAAGGGCTTACAATGGGAGCTGATGTGCAATATTCTGGTCTGGCCTCCTTTCTGTTCCATTTTCCATGTATCAGCTGCTGCAAAGAGATGACCGGGAGTACCAAATATCTGATATTGATGGCCTGTACTTAGGGTAGGTCATAGATATTTTTTGCTTGTAAAATCATTTTAAGGCTACATTACATTGTGAATTATAGAGAGAACCCAAAGTAAAATAATTCCACATTCACTTTAAAATAACTTCACCTTTGTTTACCTCTTTTGAGCTTCCTGAGAGCATTCGATGCTCTCCTGGTGAGGTCATGCAGCTGCGGTGCTAGGGCCCCGGTCAGTGTTCTACACTATGTTTTATAGATAGGTTCCTAGGAGACCTGACAGTGTTATACACTATGTTTTATAGATAGGTTCCTAGGAGCCCTGACAGTGTTATACACTATGTTTTATAGATAGGTTCCTAGGAGCCCTGACAGTGTTATACACTATGTTTTATAGATAGGTTCCTAGGAGACCTGACAGTGTTATACACTATGTGTTATAGATAGGTTCCTAGGAGCCCTGGCAGTGTTATACACTATGTGTTATAGATAGGTTCCTAGGAGCCCTGACAGTGTTATACACTATGTTTTATAGATAGGTTCCTAGGAGCCCTGACAGTGTCATACACTATGTTTTAAGCCAATTTAAGGTGTAGCTTGTACTAAATTTGTTTAATCAGAAACAAATGAATTGAACCTGACAGACCTGAACCCAAAACAAAGTGAACCCTTGACCATCTTGAAAAATTAATATATTGTGAAATTTTTGCAGCATTTCTACAGCATGTCAACTGTTTGTGCAGATTTTAAGTGTGGAATATCAGGGGTCCATGTGCTGAATATCATCCACGTGCCATGTGTGCTGTTTTTCTATAGATCCGTTGCTACACAGTTCACATGCTTATAGCCTTACACGTGCATGTAATTTTAACGTAATGTAGTGGCAGCAAGGTTGCTGTAGCATTTCTCAAAGGGTTGGGTCTTCAAGCTACTCTTGAAGGTTTCAATCATGATGGAGAGTCTGATGTGTTGTGGCAGATGAAGTTGAAAAGTATGGAAGAGTCACGGAAGAAATCCTGGTGATGACTGTGTGAGCACAGATAAGAGGAAAGAAGAGAACAAGGGTTTAGGGGAACTGGCAGTTTTGCATGGGGTGGTATCAGCAGATGAGGATATGGACGGCCTTGTACATCAATGCTAATATTTTGAATTGAATTCTCTGAGCAATGGGTAAGCAATGGAGGGAATGGCAGAAGAGAGGCGAGCTACAAGTGAAGAAGTGGATATTCCAGCAGTAGAGTCGAGAGATGTTCCCCATGTCTTTCTTTCTATTTTCTCCTTAATTCTTTGCCCTTTTTCCTTCCCCTTTACCTATCCATTCCTCTTTGGAATTAAGTATCTTACACTATTAGATTGCAGACATTTAGTTGTTTTTTTTTGTTTTGTTTTTTGCTTTTTTTAGTCATTGACAAATTCTTCAATGGAACGTATGGTCAGATCTCAAAATATCTAAGCTAACATGCCAGGCCTCATTGATTTTGTGAAAGTTCATTGATTAGGCATCTATCTCACTTACACACATTGTCAGGAGTCTATGGAGTCTCTCTGTTAAAGAACTACGGATCGTACTTGTTTAAACACATCCCTTTATCTATGACAAATGGATGGAGTTATCAATGAGGTCTGACACTAGATCCAATTTTACTAACGGAGCATAAAAAGCAAGGAGCGGCAACAATGTTCTCCTGATGTAGAAGATACTGGAAACTATGCAATATTTGACATAAATTTCACCTTCTTTAGACTTTGTAGTCTCACTTTACACCTACGAGGGGGTACCCAAAAGTTTCCAGAAAAGTTGTTTTTGAAGCGTGTATTTATTTTTTTGTACAAAATTCCTTCAATCTTCTTCAAAGTCCTCTCCTTTAGTGGCAATGCACTTGTCAAATCTCGTCTGCCATTGTTCAAAACATTTTTTAAACCCATCTGCTTTGATGTGTGCAAGTGCCTCCATCGTTTTCCTCTTCACCTCCTCCACGTCGGTGAAACGCTTCCCCTTGAGGTTCCTCTTCATTCGTAGGAATAAGAAAAAAGTCAATGGGAGCCATATTGGGTGAATACGTTGGGTGGGGCAAGACAGCCATGCCGTTTCTTGCCATGAAAGTGGTCACCGAGATGGCGTTTGGACTAGGTCATTGTCGTGGTGGAAAAACCAATCACCAGACTGCCACATTTTGGGCCTTTTTCTCCGCACACTGTTGCGCAACTTCTTGAGAACCCTCAAGTAGAAAACCTGGTTGACGGTCTGATCTGTTGGAACGAATTCCGAGTGCACAATCCCTTTTGCATCAAAAAAACAAATGACCATTGTCTTCACATTGGACTTCACTTGACGAGCCTTTTTGGCACGGGGCGAGGATGGCGTCTTCCAGTGGCTTGATTGTTGTTTGGTTTCCGGGTCGTAAGCATAGCACCAAGACTCATCTCCCGTAATAATTTTAGAAAAAAATTCTGGGTCGGTTTCGGCATGTTTCAATGCGACGCTCTTTCTGTTCATCAGTCAAGAGCCTGCTCATAAAACTTCTCCATGAAGAAAAACAATGGCTGGACAAAACATCTCTTGCAAGAAAATTCACTGCAGGTAGACGAAACCTTCCGCATCAACGCCGCTTGGCACACTGACTGAGAAGGCATGGTTGAACAAATAACTAGCTGCAGAATCGCGTACTACGAAAACTGCATGTGCAGCAGCCTCATTCTGGAAACTTTTGGGTCCCCCCTCGTATTTTTTGTCTTAGTTTTCACAAAAAAATGTGTCAACCTTACGGTGCATCATGTTGTGTCTTGCCATGCCCCATTCTGCCACCTTGGCAGACAATTCACCAAAGGTTTCTAAAACGATTGATTTGCCAAAATTGTGGCGCGTAAATCTGTAAATGAAAAAAAGTAATTAAATTGAAATGAATTAATTAAACATAAATGTATTTGTGGGTGCGGTTAATATCTCATTTAACCTTTAGTGGCCGCTGTAGGGAAAATGAGTATTCAAAGTCAACTCAAGAGCCGAATCGGCAGAGATCAGATGTGAAGACGTAACCCCTTTAACATAGTGGATACAGATTGTTAGTAACATTTTGCAAAGAGGGAAGAATTTTCAATATTTACCAACTATACAAAATTCTAGTCCAAATTTTTTCTATTTTTTACTAAAATTTTAACGTAGATAAAAGTTTTTTCTTTTTTTTTTCCCTATTGAGAATTGTCTTTGTTATTTCTCGTGGCGCTAGCTTTGTGTCTCATACTACACCCACATATGCCATGTTTCTAGATTGTGAAGTATTTAGTCTGCCTAATTATAAATAGCCATTAGTTGCATGCTGAGTGGTTATTAAGATTTTAACAGAACTCTGTTCCTCCGAGACGCTTATGATGAAAGAAGTATTTCACTGTAATGTACTGTCAACTGTTAAGGTTAAAGATTTTTGAGTGAGTGATAGAACAAACAGTTGGGAAATCCATGTACTAGATCGCTAAGTAAAACGAGATGGAGTGGTTACATGAACAAGTATATTTCGGGTTATAATAACCGTAATAAACAAAGGCGCAAAAATCTTACACTACAGTTCTAATAACTTACAAAAAAAATACTACATAGTAGAATCATGAGCTCAAGTGGTGACAAATGAGCTGATAACTTCAAGTCCTTGGCTTGAAAATCTACAAAATCTGTGATTTCGAAAGAAGCTGAGTTTATCAATTTTCTAAAAAATTTTGGGTTCGGCCAAACCTTTCAGACTCCTGGATCGTTTCAGTGCCCCATGTTCGTGATAAGGTCCAATCGCAGCCCTCAGTGGTGACACAAGGCTGCTGATATCAGCTAGGAGGTCTGAAGAAGTCAAAAGACAACTGGAAAAGCACAGCAGACACCACAAAGGAGAATTTTTTAAAAAAACACAAATTTTCACCTTCTGTTACCTCTTGGATCTTGTGGCAGCCAGTTCTCTTCTGAGAAGTTATCGGCCTGACCTTTGCATTGAGGCCTGTGATTGGACATCAGCGTGACCTGGGCACAGCTAGCGTCATAACCTGATGACGGTTAGCGTGCCCATGTGACCATTGGTGGCCCCATTCCAGGCCTCAGCCATGACCCTTGGGCCGATGAAGTCACAGAAGAGTGCCGGACCTCACAAGAAAAGTGCCAGTTGCTGTGAGAAGACCCAAGAGGGGTAAGAGAAGGTGAATATGACTATTTGATTTTTTTTATACCCCCCCCCCCCCCCCCCCCCCCGGGTCTCTATTATACCTATTATACTCTGGGTTCTGTAGAGATCTACTTTACATTTTGTGTTTGTCTTAGAGAGCTAGAAATTGATAGATAGGTTCGTATGAGTCCTATGAATGTTCAGCCAATTTAAAGTGTGGTTTGTATCGAACCTGGTCATCTCAAGACTTCTCATGAGAAGTCTTCTCTAAAGATGACCATCTTTTCAGTACAATATGATTTGATATCACTCTATCCTATATGTATCTATTTGAGGCCATCCAATGGGGTGTTGTTACTTGCAACCTTTCAAAGCTTTAACACGTGATGATAATGTATTGAATTGATTTCATGAGAATATACAGTAAAATCTTCAACCAAATTCGAAGGGTGGTAAGGGTAGACTTCTGGTCTTCATCTTGACCATCAACGTTCTCCAACATCTTCTCTTCACAAGGAGTTACATAGCTATGTTTAGAGCACTGTATCCAGTGTTAATAGTGTTTTTCATGCAGCAATTTGGAGAATGATTTTAACACTCTATTAATGTAGACGTAATGGGAATGGAAATTGCGAGAATTTACACCTCTGAAGTATGGAAATAAATCTGAAGAATTGAGAAGAAAATATTATTTAAACAGTAACACATTACCTTGTTTATATTACATCCTATACCGCATATGCAGAGCGTTACCTCCCGATGACTCACGTCAGATTGCAGACGGATTTTGCTTTATAACAACATAAATATAATATATTTACTAAAATAATCGCCATATTCCCTACTCCTCACTATCATGCCTGGAACAAATCAGACCTGATCGACATCAATGGTTGCGGCTTAAAGGGGTTTTCCATTTTATAAAAATGAAGCTTAAAAGAGAGCGGTCAACATTCTTGACATGTCGGTTTTATGAAATAATCGACTAAAAATTCTAAAGCATTGCTCATTACGCTTCTATGTTGCGCCGTTCTCCTGTTTTCTACCTTGAAATTTGCAGAATAAACTGGGTGCTGCTACTTGTCTTGTGAAAGGGGTGTGACGCTATACAGTCCGACATTGTCATACTGCAGAGTTGCAAGAAACGGTGCACCATGGTGTATTTTATAGGAAACGTTTACAAAATGAGAGATTACTATAACATTCCAGATTAGTTTTAATGTTGTTGGACAAGTACAAATATAGGTACGGTAACCCTTTCCCACCACAGCCTAAAGCTAGGTTCATGTCTACATCAGAGTCTCTGCATGTGGGGTACACATCTCTGTAGGTGGGGTACACCACTAATAAGAGTTGACCACAACTCTCTGGATACCATGCTTTAACCAGTTTTCAATCCAATAAAAGTTATACGTCTTAATACAGGTCTAGCGCAGTTTCTTATTTCGGATCTACCTTTATCACAAGTGAGATCCTATCGGTTGTATTTCCAGTTAACCACTTCCCTCTGGGAGTTGGTAGAAGAACTGCTGCTGTTCAGTACCTGAGCCAATGCTGGTGACACCCTCCATTAATTTTCAGATCAGCTCAGTGCACAGTTACATTTACGTCACGTCTCCCCGCCCTGTACCCGCCCACACTCTCCTAAGCCACAAGCCCCACCTACTTCCTAGCTCTTTAACACTACCCTGGGAGGCGGGGGCAGCGAGGCGAAGACCAAAAACATCGGGCACCGGATCAGCCATCTCTGTAGGTAAGTAGCTACTAGAGATGTTAGCTAGTCTCTCATTAGAATGAATGGATACAGCCGGCGCACAGGGGGTTAGGGCTGTGTGCCGGCTGCTTCCATTCATTCCTATGGAACCGCAGCAAGCCTTCACACTGAGTATACACTCCGCTCAGAGTGAGTGGAGCATATACACAGTATGAAGGCTAATATTGTTAGCTTTTCCCACAATGCTTGGCCAGTAGCAAAGCATTATGGGAAATAATCACCAATCTCGATCCCACCTAAAAAGATTGTGTTCGGAATTCCGATCGCGATCGTGAAATTTTCTCGATCACTGATCGGAATCCAATCTTTTCCGAACACGATCGCTCAACCCTAATCTTCACCCAATTTGGGAATTTTTTTGGATGAACAAAAACAGGAGTGGCCTTCGTTTTCTTGGATCCCATTCCACTGCTCCTTTCCTGGATTTCCTGATGTCTCCCCAGCTCTCCAACCTCCATATCTAACACACTGAATGCTTGCTCAGTGAGCAGCATTCTCCACTCAAGATTGTACATCGCGCTCAGTGTTACATTCTGCTCTTCCAGATTTCTAATTCGAACTTACAGACGGGCAACATGCTGACATCTGCCACAGTGGTATTCATTCTGGAATGCTTTCTGCAGTACCCAGTAGCCTCCATCTTGCCTCAGCAGTAACACAAGGCACATCACCTCTTCGAGTAGGTGGAGAAAGAGCATCAGGCACCACCAGGAGGTCCAATAAAGCTAACAGAAGTATGAAAGGTTTTTTTCATTTTCGGCAGTGCCCGTGGGCCTTCACCTATTCTAATGTAGGGTCTAAAGAGACCCCAAAGTATGATGAGAGATCAGAGCCGCCCTCTCTCTCCACCCACACTCCGGGGAGCTCTGGGGAGAAATCCTCCAAGTGACCCTTCCCCACCCACCAGGGAGAGCCTCATCCTGCATCCATCTATCTCCCCGCCGGTCATCAGGAGCTACTGCAGCTGGCACAAGCTTAAAGAACAGTCAAAATTATCTAAGCAAAATTCAGGACACATCGGTATAGTGGATGGCAGCGGGAAGTATAACACATTGACATCGAGTGCAACATGGACTTAAAACGAACAAGGAGCGGACCCTGAAAATCATTTGAACAACCCTAGTTCATTGCACTTGAGAAAGGGCAATCGTGTGCTCGAAACGCGTTGTGTGTCTGAACTAATAAACGTTTGAAATCCATTTGACGAGTGGAGCGCAGATCCTTCTTTTGGTCCTTCTATTGATCCAAAATATGATGCGGCAGCCATTTAAGTTCACCAGAGACGACTCTCCATTTGTTTCGTTTCATAAAATGCTAACAATTTAGAATATTCTCATTGAACCCAGCTCGGTACAAGCCAGTTCATTCATCTCTTTTCACAATATTGCATTATAGTGCGTTACTAGAAATCGTAAGCCTAAGTTAAGTTAAGGATGGACACATTGTAACAAAAAATCCTAAAACTTTCTACCATTTTAATCCTTAAAGGGCTGAATTATTTATACAGTATTATATTAGATAGTATTTTAGAGACGAAGAAGCTCCTCCAAAGGTCTCCATAGAGAACATTATCCTTTTAGATAACCACTATGGTACAATAGATACATGTCCATATTGACTCCATCAACTCCGTTTTGTAATATAAGGGATTTTTTTTTTAATCTCATCTAATCCTCCAGCAAGATGAGAGACGTTTATGTACATATGAGAGCAATGACTCCCATAAGCTCATTTTTACATAGATTTTCCTGTTTCAATTCACCTCGGTGCTAATGTACTTCTCCGAGAAAGATGGAAAAGATACAGATTTTAAAAATACCTAAACCGGCTCCAACCTAATTTCCCGCGGGACTGATAAGACTTGCCATATTTCGTGCTCCTGTTCTTGTTATTGTGTTATCAGCCCCTGAAATAGAGACACACTTCCATTTCCATCCACTTTATGTTGTGGTGGGAAAAAAAATCTGAGTTTTTCTTTTCAATCCATTATGTACCCAAGTAAATAATATGTAATGTTGGTTGGATTTACTTAAGTCATTTACTAGAGGTTAAGTGCGGTAATCTGCTCTCATTTACTCTGTCCCTCTTTGAAGTGGATAAACAAGGATTTTCAGAGTGATTCAGACAGTCGATATGCATGTTACCTAAAGTTACCGTCATATTCAATACAAAATCTGAAATACAAATAGCGGGTTATAAGAAGTTTAGTGAGCCGCACCATGTATGTTAATGGTTGTTCTAATCATTCTGAGTCACTTTGTAAATTCATTGCATTGTTTATGGGAGGCTCAAAAGAGGTAACGGAAGGTAAATATAAATGTTTAATCCTTTATACCTTCCCTAAGTCTCCACATGTTACAATCTGGGGCCTGAAGAGACCCCAGAATATAATAATATCACTTTTACATAACATCAAGTGTGTTCTGCTCTATGTTTTATAGATAGGATCCTAGGAGCCCTGGCAGTGTTCTATGTTTTATATATAAGTTTCTAGGAGCACTGAAAAATTTTTACTCTATGTTTTATAGATAGGTTCGTAGGAGCCCTGACAGTGTTATACACTATGTTTTATAGATAGGCTCCTAGGAGCCCTGACAGTATTATACACTATGTTTTATAGATAACTTCCTAGGAGCCCTGACAGTGTTCTACACTATGTTTTATAGATAGGTTCCTAGGAGTCCTGACAGTGTCCTACACTATGTTTTATAGATAGGTTCCTGGGAGCCCTGACAGTGTTCTACACTATGTTTTATAGATAGGTTCCTAGGAGCCCTGACAGTGTCATACACTATGTATTATAGATAACTTCCTAGGAGCCCTGACAGTGTACTACACTATGTATTATAGATAGGCTCCTAGGAGCCCTGACAGTATTATACACTATGTTTTATAGATAACTTCCTAGGAGCCCTGACAGTGTTCTACACTATGTATTATAGATAGGTTCCTAGGAGCCCTGACAGTGTACTACACTATGTATTATAGATAGGCTCCTAGGAGCCCTGACAGTATTATACACTATGTTTTATAGATAACTTCCTAGGAGCCCTGACAGTGTTCTACACTATGTATTATAGATAGGTTCCTTGGAGCCCTTCAGGTGTTCTACACTATGTTTTATAGATAGGTTCCTAGGAGTCCTGACAGTGTCCTACACTATGTTTTATAGATAGGTTCCTAGGAGCCCTGACAGTGTTCTACACTATGTTTTATAGATAACTTCCTAGGAGCCCTGACAGTGTTCTACACTATGTATTATAGATAGGTTCCTTGGAGCCCTTCAGGTGTTCTACACTATGTTTTATAGATAGGTTCCTAGGAGTCCTGACAGTGTCCTACACTATGTTTTATAGATAGGTTCCTAGGAGCCCTGACAGTGTTCTACACTATGTTTTATAGATAGGTTCCTAGGAGCCCTGACAGTGTTCTTTATTATGTTTTATACATAGGTTCCTTGGAGGCCTTCAGGTGTTCTACACTATGTTTTATAGATAGGTTCCTAGGAGTACTGAGAGTACTAAAGTGTTGCTTGTACCAAACTTGTTCGACCCAAAACAATTCAGAGTCCCAAGATGCTGAACCTGATATTTTGAGAGGTTTGCTCATTTCTAGTATCTATGTGCGGGTTTTGGGGAGGTGTGTTAAATCAGTTACATAAGTAATTCAAATCTTTAACCAAACTATATATCAATTAAGGGTGGATACATCTGTAGACATACAGTATATAGCATATAAATTTTGAGCTGGTCATTTGACACAACACATCTTTGGAACTAAGAAAAAAGTCAGGCTGTCCTCCTGGGCTGGTGAAAGGTTGTGGGGGCCTGCAGTGAACCTGATGCTGGTAGTCTTTTGCTGCATGCAGTGAGCTTTACTTAGAGGTGGCTACACTAGTTTACTGCACAGTCCTTCCCGCGATGGGCCCCATAGCAGTCATGGCTTAGGAACCGCGGTCATGGCAAACGCTTGTAATGAGTAAATGTAGTCCTAGACCTTGCTGTAGAAGATTGTACTTTAATATGTCCATCACAATGTTGTGCAGCAGATAGATTCTGAACCATGACTCACAGAACTCTCAGGAAACCTTATTTTAATTAACTCCATCTTTTTTTCAATTGTTTGTTAAAATCTGAAAAGTGTGTAATTAATTTAGATCACACCCGAGCGTCGGGGGAGCTGACTTATAAGTGCATATTAATGTCCTGCCTGCCAATGATGAGCTGCCTTCATCCCTGGTGCCTTCAGACTACCTAGAATCACACAAGGATTTCTTCCTTTAATGAAAAAATAGTGAATTATTGACTTCGAGCTTGAATTATGAGCTCTGTTCTTAGCAGGCATTATTGTCTAAATCATAGCAAGCTTAAGTAGGCCATCTAACAAATTCCACGTCTCGCCTTCTGCATGAATACTACCCGATGGCGTCTTGTTATCCATTGCCCATGGCTTAAGCCAAGAGGTGTGATCCTAAAGGTCTGATTATCCTCTATCCCCATCCTTACTCAATAGTGAATTGCCCATGTTCGACTTTATTGGTCATTAATTAACTCTTGCTGTGGCTTTATTCTCCGATGAATGTCAAACTCATTTCTGGGTTTTTGGACAACTCAAAGCAAATAATAAAAATGCAAATTGCGAAATGAGAGAAGCCAGGGACAATAAGGGAGGGATGGGAAGATTCTCGAGGAAAGGCTTTTGGCTAGAACTGATATAGTAGATGAAGGACTTAAAGAGGTGGAAAAAAATCAATATAAAAAAAGCTAAAAGTACACAGATATTGGATTTTATTTTTAAAAAAAGAATTCAATATAATGTAGATTTCATATTGCATGACTTCCATATAAATTGAAAGGGAATAGGTTGGTCTTCTATAGCCATGGTTTGTTTCATCCATTCTAGTCTAAAAAAAAATTATTCGACAAAAAGCTGTGAGGCAAATTCGGTTTATTATAACATTCGAGATAAAAAAAAATCAAAAAAATCTAAAAATAATCCAAATGTGAAATAAGTTACAGATAAACACTTCATTAAAAACTACTTTTTAGCCTACAAAAGGTCAAGAGGGTTTCAAGAGCCCATCAGTTTGCAAGGCCAGTTGAATCCATAACTGGGCTTTCTCTTACCCGTGTGCTATAAAAAATGGAGGGTATGACACAATATTGTACACAATGATGTGGTCAATCCTAAGTCACTAAAAAAAGAAAAGTGCTCCTGTGATATTCCATGACCTGGCAAATCCCCAGAATAGAAGGCCTTACAAAGCTTAAGAATGGATGACCTCTTCACCAAAGTTTAGGGAGAATCTGTTTTCCCCTGACTTCTGCTTTGGCTGCCACATCAACATCCAGAAGAAAACAGAGTAGCAGGATTGGCTACCCCAGTAGTTACAGCCAAAGCTGTTGGGAAGGTGAGGAACATGATGAACAACTCTCTTAGGCCCCGTTCACATCTGCATTTGGGTTCCCATTCGGGGAATCCGCTTAGAGACCCACCGAATGGAAATTTATACGCCTATATAACTTTATAGTCTATGGGGTTTGCAGGTTTCCTTAGGTAACTGCTTTTTAATGCGTATAGGTTTCCGTTTGGGAGGTCCCCAGTGGACTCCCGAAATGGAAACCCGAAGACAGATGTGAACCGGGCCTTAGATCTACAGAAGATAAATCCTATATTCACCATAAAAAGGGCAACACATCCAGAAAAGATCCTGTGACAAGCAAATGTGGAAAGTAAACACAATGAAACTCAAAAGTAAACAAACAAAATGTGTTTCATGATATTACGGCTCAGACATCTTGGAAGAAGTTTGTGTGTTCAGAGTGAAATGCTGCAAATAAGTACAACGTTCTTGGAAGTCCGCTCAAATCAATGGCATTCTCAACTTTTTGGATGTTCACTGTTTTTGAAGTGTGATTCAAAAGCTGAAACAAATCAAATTCCCAGGTCACCATTCTACATCTGACCTTCAGATGACTATAACCAGATTCTGTCCTCGATCTGGTGATTGCTAGTCACCTAAAGGCAATGATTAGAAGTTCCCGAGGTGTGTAGATCCATCACAAGACTCAATAGCCTTTGGACCCCTAGTAAGAATAAAGGCAACAGTTGATCTTTGGAAAATTGCTAAGAAGTCTCAGATCTTGTAGATGATAAGACCTATTGATAAGACCTATGTGTATAATGGCAAGAAAAAGATCAGGAGTGGACAATCACATGGCAGTAGATCCAGGTTGAACCATCAGTGTCATTTTTTATTTTGGGCTTCGGAAGGAAGACTCCGACACTGTGTGGATTAAAGTGATGACATGGAGAACATGATGCACTTTCTCTTTGGCCAACTGTGACTCTCACTTGGAAGTCCATGCGCATCTCCTGCAATCTTAATGGCCCTACCAACTTTTGGAATGTTCATTGTTTTTGGAATTTGATTCGTAAGTTGGAAACATCATGTCAAACAACTTTACATTAGAGTAACGTCAACCAAGCCCACCAATTTTTCCAAGACCTGTCAACTAATGTCTATGGGGCCTCCTGAATGTCCAAGTTGAATCTTAACACTCTAAATTATTTTTTTCTTCTAGAAGATTACCTACCACCAGAGGCGTCTTTCAGGGACTCTCTCTCCCTCAACATTCGGCACACATACACACATGGGGTTTCTCAGGAAGGACAGTTGTCCAGTCCACCAAGTATCTAATATCTATATCACATTTTGAATAAAATAGGATCTTTGGTTTCAATTTGCATTTTCTTTCGCACCGTAGATAAAGTTCTGTAAAATAATTATCTCTGTTTCATAAATAAAAAATTTTCGTATGTGTTTTTTTTTCAGAAAATATAATAATTTAACCTGTGTTTTCTGCTGGCTGTAAGTTCAACAGTGTCTGAAAGCTTTTATGTTAATTATGAGATGTCTTGTACAATCTGAATATTTGTAAACTAATGAATAGACTTTGCGTGTAGGCATAGAAACCGCTCGAATACGGCGCATAGAGACAGAAAAACATCTCCCACTTAATTGCTTGAGCACAATTGTGGGAACATATTAGAAAAAAATGTGAGAATTTGGCTATGGGGATTGTATAAGATTAAAATAACAACATTTCCTTTAGAAAGAATGTTACTTGGTAGATGTGTCCACCCTTTTCTTCCTGCAAATTCGGTTAATAAAAGGCATGGTCAAACTGGTTTGCGATGGCTAGGTCCATCACAAATTTTCCAAAAATGTTAAGATTGGCCGAACCCTACATTTTTGGGTTTGTCATCCGTGAATCACTGTGATACTCTGGGATCTATTTAGACCCCAGATTATAATAAGCTGAAACCCAGGGGACCTGGGGAAAAATATTGGATTCTCATACCCACATTCTGATATCTCGGTGTCCGGAACTCCATCGCAGTCATGTTTGATTGTCTTCCTGCCTGTTGGATGACATCATGGACAAGCTGATGTCTGTTGCATCAGAACAAATTCGGTCTGAAATAAAACTGGCGGACAATCCCCTCCAGTGTTCGAAAAAAAATTTATGGTGAGAGTCACACCTTTCTTCTCAAATTTTTACATTGCACATTGACATATATTACACAAACAACTCTTTATTATGGGGATAATGTCCATCCTTAGGGAGAGACCACCTTTTCAGGTGTGTGGAGACTTATACAGCCATAGTTGCTCCACTGCAGGGGAACATGGGAAGAATATGCAAATCTGTCTCCCAAGATGTAAACAGGGAGACAGTGCCTCTGTTATGCTGCCCTCTATTGGGAAGCACCCTGAACATCATGCCCAACTTTCGGGGAGTCCACTTGGAAATCTATACTCATAAAAAAAGTGGTTACCTAAGGAAACCCATAGACCCCACAGACTATAATGCGGTCCACGTGGTTTCCATTTGGTTTCCACTCAAAACATGCAAAGAGAAAAGTGCTGCTTGCAGGACATTTCTCTCCACATTTACCATGTGGAATACAAGCGGTAAAGACACGGAACCCATTATAGTCTATGGGGTCTACAGGTTTGCCAGGTAACCACTTTTTTAGGCATATAGGTTTCTGTTCAGGGGGTTCCCAAGTGGACTCCCTTAATGGAAACACGAACGTAGACATGAACCGGGTCTTAGTAAAAAGACATGAGTAGCGAGTACTGGCATATTGTTGAATGTACCAGGTATCAGGTCAGACCCCAGAAGAAAATGGGCATTTATTTACCTCTTCTCGCCCCCAATTGTATGATGTTCTGAAAACTCTCAGGACACTGTAATGCAGTATTCAATATCCTGAAGGGTTGATGTGAAAGGGGAACTCGTGACCCCTCTGGACAAAGGAGAATGATTGTAACTGCATCAGGGCAGCCCCTGTAGTTACCCCACTGTCTCAAGGGGTAATTGGGCTAAGAGTCATGGAGAGGAAGCAAAAACCCGATCGTTGTATCTTGGCACAACTCACCACCATAATCATAGATAATTTCCTCGATTGCTGAGTGTCTTGGCATACTAACGTCTTCTTGTTATCCTTTTCAGTAAAATCGTTATCCTAATGTTATTTATGTCTGTATTTCAATTTCATCGGGAAGAGGATAATTAGCACTAAACACATCATAACATATTTATGCTAATATGTACTTTTGATCACCTTGCCCTTTTTGTGAATCTCTAAGCAGGCATATCATTAGGCGCTTACATTTCAGTTCAGGGAAGATGATGTTTGATATGCATCACTTAACCTTTCCTATTCCAAGTCTGTCTGGAATGGTCCGTACATTAAGATTACACATGTAAGGCACTTGGACTCCACCAGAGATTCCGTGCCTCCTAATCGCTCATGCTCTATTGATTTTACCAGTCTTTGTCACTTCGCATGGAGAACAAGTCCATTAAATTGTAGTACAGGGGTATTCTATTGAAATGTTGTCAAATCTGACTCTATAGATGTAGGGAATAGAGTTAACGTGCGATATTACTGCCGACAAAGGGATGCATTGATATCAATCCATTTGAATTGCGCGATTCACGATACCCATTTTTTGATGGTCCGTTTTAAAGGGCCATCAAAAAATTGGACATGTTTTATTTTTGACTATTTTCATGGATCTCTCAATAGAAGTCTATGTTGGATCCATAAAAATAGCTGGGAAACATAAAAATGTTCCTTTTTCATGACCCTTTTGTATGTGTGATATAGTACATTTCTGTGTAGGGGATTTTGAGCTCTAAATTAGGCCCGGTTCACATCTGTGTTCGTGTTTCTGTTCGGGGAGTCTGCTTAGGGACACCCCCCCCCCCTGAATGGAAGCCTATACTCATTAAAAAGAGGTTACATGGGAAACCCGTGGACCCAATCCTATCCCTCCTATCCTACTAATATCTAATATCTATCTAATCAAATGTATCTAATCTCTAATCTATCTTCTAATCTATCTAATCTATCTAATCTATTCTAAATGTGAAAGTTTGTATGTTTGTTGCTCAATCACGCAAAAACGGCTGAACTCATTTGGGTGAAATTTGGCACATAGATAGTTTGTAACCTCAATTAAAACATAGGCTACTTTTCATTCCGGTAAATGACTTGGCTTCATGACTGTTATGAATTTTTCCTACTAATATTACAAATGTGAAAGTTTGTATGTTTGTTGCTCAATCACGCAAAAATGGCTGAACTCATTTAGGTGAAATTTGGCACAAAGATAGTTTGTAACCTTGATTAAAACATAGGCTACTTTTCATCCCGGTAAATGACATGGCTTCATGACTGTTATGAGTTTATGGTAAAACTGCTCTAGCCGGCAGGACAATCGTTCATCTAATTGCGGTTAGCTGATAAAGCCATGGCTGTTATCTCTCTATGTAAACACACAGATAACAATGAGTCCATTCTATACAAGAATCTGCATATTATCTGACCTGCATAAGTGTTGTGCATCCCGTTCGGCTAGAAGGAGGAGGGGGAAGAGAAATACACAAAGTGAGAAGCAGACACTGCAGGCAGCCTGCTAAGACACTGAGATGGGAAAACCCTTTTAATACAAATTGGCAGTTTCCCAATTTTAAACATGCCGGGAGTTGCAGGACAAGAATCTGAATAAATAACCATATATATTAAATAGTTGCAAATCAAATTTACTTATGAGATAGCCAAGATGATTGTCTATAAATGATGGTAGTCTCATGTTGAAAGCTGTAAAGGCTGGTGAGATATAGAGCACTAGGGCGGGTTCACACCTGCGCCCGGTCTCGGCTTTAGGCAATCCGGCGGGTTTCCATCTTCTGCCTGAGAAACTGGACAGGGAACAGAAACCCGGCGGTCAGTTTTCAAACCCATCCACTTGAATGGGTTTGCAAAGTGTCCACCCGTAAGCGCCTTCTGCCTGTCCGCAGCTAAACCGTTTTTTTTTTTAACCTGGCACAAATTTGGACGTGCAGGACTTTGTGTCCGGTTGAAAAAAACAAACAAAACGGTTTTGCCGCAGAGAGGCAGAAGATGCTTGCGGGTGGACACTTTGCAAACCCATACAAGTGAATGGGTTTGAAAACTGACCGTCGGGTTTCTGTCCCATGTCCAGTTTCTCGGGCAGAAGACGGAAACCTGCAAAGTGGAAACCGGGTGCAGGTGTGAACCCGTCCTTACGTATTTGATATCCTCATAGGATTACTATAAAAGCACACAAAAAGTGCAAATAATAACAGTTTATCGAATTATGATTTTCTTCACAGTGTGTTATAAATTTTCTAAGCATCAAACTTAAATGGTTTCTAATGTGGAAACAATAAGAAGTATAACAAAATCCAGCAAGCTTTTTGGTAGAGACTAGAGATGAGCGAACAATAAAATATTCGATATTCGTTATTCGTTTCGAATAACCGCTCAATATTCGACTATTCGATCGAATATCGAACCCAATTATAGTCTATGGGGATTCCTGCTATTTTTTTTGGAGAGGACACCCCTAATAAAAGCTGTTTGTCACGTATATAGCAAGAAGTAACTGCTGTGGATTCCTGCTATTTTGTGGGGGGGACACCCTTAACAAAAGCTGGTGTGCACGTATATAGCAACAAGTAACTGTTCTGTATCCCTGTTTTCCACCGTCCGGGGAAAGCTGGACTCCTGTCCCTGCAGTATATAGCTCTGAGAAGAGCTGTTGTTGTTCTTCGTTTTTTCCCTGCCTATCTGAAGTTAATGCCTATCTAGCCCTCAGCAGATATGTTTCTCTCCCTATCTCTGACCGCAAAAATGGCGAATATCGCGGCGGCCGTTCTTATAAATGGGAGGTCACATGATTTTGGCAGCCAATGGTTTTTTCTCTGCCTCCGTTGTCGTAGTTCCTGTCCCACCTCCCCTGCACAGTTATTGGTGCAAAAAATGCGCCAGGGAAGGTGGGAGGGGATACGAATTTTTACTGCGTATGCCACGTGGTATTCGATTGGGAACAAATATCTCGAACGGCCTGATATTCCATCGAATACCTATTCGATCGAACGATGTTCGCTCATCTCTAGTAGAGAACAACATTTTTTATTCTGTGGGAAGGAACCTAGTATTTTACATCCTGCCAGTGTTCACATACGGACGTGAACTAACAATTGCTATGCAGGTTAGATGCAGTCGGGTCAATATATCAAGCAGACTACATTAATGTCCTGCAGCGTCGGTGCTTGAGAATTCTTTAGTATCTTAGGAAGAAATTATAAGAAAGTTTGATACATTGGTTTCTCGGTTACAAATGTTAAGACCATTTTTCTGTGCTGTAACAGTGGTATGCCTTGCAAAAATCCACTGGAAATGGAAGGGAAAAGTTAAATATATTCATATTGTAGCTAGACTCATTCTTATATGTACAGTTCGAATAAATTGTTATTAAAATAGAAATTTGGAGGGGATTTTTTAGGAATTATTTTAGACCAATTTTGGGGGAATTCCAGCCAGATAGAGTTTAGCTTTCCATTGGTTATATACAAAAGAAAAGTTAAGTCCATCTTTTTGCAATCAAGGTAACAGGATGGGATATCCTGCTCAAAGAAAGTATGCAATTCCCCTGCAGTGCCTCCGCTGGACAAGTTAAGTTTTGCTCAATTGAAATGAATTTGTATAATGTACGTTTGCGCCTGGTCCTCCAGAGAGAGACACTCTATGGAACCAATCTCAGGCCCGGTTCACATCTGCGTTTGGGTTATCTATACACATTGAAAAGCGGCTACACAATCAATTCACATACATGTAGTGTCCTCCTGATAATCAGCCATGATGTCCTTATTGTTGTTAGGTTATCTTCTCATACATGTAGTGTCCTCCTGATAACCAGCCATGATGTCCTTATTGTGGTAGGATTATCTTCTCATACATGTAGTGTCCTCCTGATAACCAGCCATGATGCCCTTATTGTTGTTAGGTTATCTTCTCATGCATGTAGTGCCCTCCTGATAACCAGCCATGATGTCCTTATTGTGGCCGGGTTATCTTCTCATACATGTAGTGTCCTCCTGATAACCAGCCATGATGTCCTTATTGTGGTCGGGTTATCTTCTCATACATGTAGTGTCCTCTTGATAACCAGCCATGATGTCCCTATTGTGGTCGGGTTATCTTCTCATACATGTAGTGTCCTCCTGATAACCAGCCATGATGTCCTTATTGTGGTCAGGTTATATTCTCACACATGTAGTGTCCTCCTGATAACCAGCCATGATGTCCTTATTGTGGTAGGATTATCTTGTCATACATGTAGTTCCCCTCCTGATAACCAGCCATGATGTCCTTATTGTGGTCAGGTTATATTCACATACATGTAGTGTCCTCCTGATAACCAGCCATGATGTCCCTATTGTGGTCGGGTTATCTTCTCATACATGTAGTGTCCTCCTGATAACCAGCCATGATGTCCTTATTGTGGCCGGGTTATCTTCTCATACATGTAGTGTCCTCCAGATAACCAGCCATGATGTCCTTATTGTGGTCAGGTTATACTCTCACACATGTAGTGTCCTCCTGATAACCAGCCATGATGTCCTTATTGTGGTCGGGTTATCTTCTCATACATGTAGTTCCCCTCCTGATAACCAGCCATGATGTCCTTATTGTGGTCAGGTTATATTCTCATACATGTAGTGTCCTCCTGATAACCAGCCATGATGTCCCTATTGTGGTCGGGTTATCTTCTCATACATGTAGTGTCCCCTCCTGATAACCAGCCATGATATCCTTATTGTGGTCGGATTATCTTCTCATACATGTAGTGTCCTCCTGATAACCAGCCATGATGTCCTTATTGTGGTCAGGTTATCTTCTCACACATGTAGTGTCCTCCTGATAACCAGCCATGATGTCCTTATTGTGGTCGGGTTATCTTCTCATACATGTAGTGTCCTCCTGATAACCAGCCATGATGTCCTTATTGTGGTCAGGTTATCTTCTCATACATGTAGTGTCCTCCTGATAACCAGCCATGATGTCCTTATTGTGGTCAGGTTATCTTCTCACACATGTAGTGTCCTCCTGATAACCAGCCATGATGTCCCTATTGTGGTCGGGTTATCTTCTCATACATGTAGTGTCCTCCTGATAACCAGCCATGATGTCCCTATTGTGGTCGGGTTATCTTCTCATACATGTAGTGTCCCCTCCTGATAACCAGCCATGATATCCTTATTGTGGTTGGATTATCTTCTCATACATGTAGTGTCCTCCTGATAACCAGCCATGATGTCCTTATTGTGGTCGGATTATCTTCTCATACATGTAGTGTCCTCCTGATAACCAGCCATGATGTCCTTATTGTGGTCAGGTTATCTTCTCATACATGTAGTGTCCTCCTGATATCCAGCCATGATGTCCTTATTGTGGTCAGGTTATCTTCTCATACATGTAGTGTCCTCCCAATAACCAGCCATGATGTCTAGACTAGACAGGTTACTCAATAAGTACATGGCAAGACATTAGTCCACACAAATGCGCAAAATAGATGTCGCCCATCTATATTTTTCCTGTTTACTTAACTGAAGATAACCATCTCTGAAAAATTCCATTATCTTGCAAATCGTGATACTCTGTTGGGAGTTGCTTATACTATATGTGTTTTTATGTGACCACCCACTGGTTATGATATGGATTGCAGCCTCTTGTGAGTAATGTATGGAACTTGCATCTGACCTGGCAATTCACAGAACAGTTGGAAGTCACTTTTACTATGTAACTCTATGAGGGCTTGGTTCTTATGGTCTGGTAGACTTATATAGAAATCTAGGACTTCTGGCTGGTCAGTAAACAGGTCAGTTTCCATATGGGTGACTGCTTGAAGGTGGAATGAAGTGAATGATATATGGCCAGAGTGGGCTTTAATAAAATTTAGGTAAATGGTGGATACATCTATTTACATGGAGGTACATATATTTCCTACGCCCAGATAGTCGGTGAGACCTCCCAGTACAATTGCCAGGGGATGTCGGTACTATGCCGTAGACTCAATATGAGTACTTTTCCTACATGCCACTCCGTACTATCATCTTTTCTTGTACTTCTTATTGGATGTGTATACTTTTGACTAGTACCTGTACTATATTGGATATTGCCTGAATGTATAATAGAATGCGGAATTTATAAAGAATTATCCTATAAAAGAAATGACCAGGACACGTCCATTATACAATATTCCTAGAGATTATTCTCCGTCTCCTGTCTTAATAATGCTGTAGTCTTAACTCAGCTCAACCAATGCAAATTAAATTGAATGGTGGATTAATGCTAAGGCTCGCCACACGCATTAGTGAAATATCTATTGTTCTACAGACCCGGGCTCATTCAGCTGACTCCAGTGCAAAAAAATTCTACTTGTATTAATAGTCATAGACAGCAAAAATCACAGATGTAGCAGGCCTGGATGTGTTAATGAAATGTATTCTGTATTAAAGCAACAGTCCAACATAAATTTGTCAGCCCTGAACCCCTGATCGTCTTGTTTGCTTTATGCTACTCATATCCATGCAGTTCAAATTTTCCTTCTATTTGTTCTGTCCTCTGCTATTAATCCTATAATGTCACGAGATAGTATCACTTAGGCAGTAATTCTATACCATACTGCCATTCATGATGCCATAACTACTTCAATTGCCACCACTGAGCCATACTTTACCTGCAGTCTGGTGCATCACACTCCACTATAGTGCAATGTTGGTGCCACAGTAAGTGTTGGCATCAAATAAAGGGATTATTTTTGGTGACTTTTATTTTTTCGAAGAGCAAATTTTTCATCACTTTTAGAATGGCAATTTTAATGGCAAGAATAGGTAATTTGACTCTCAAATTACAAAAAGCCTGTATCATTTACAGGTATCATATGTTTTATAGATAGATTCCTAGGAGTTCTGCCATAGTTCTATACTATGCTTTATAGATAGGTTCCTAGGAGCCCTGACAGTGTTCTACACTATGTTTTTTATGAGAGGTTCCTAGGAGCCCTGACAGTGTTCTACACTATGTTTTATAGATAGGTTCCTAGGAGCCCTGACAGTGTTCTACACTATGTTTTATAGATAGGTTCCTAGGAGCCCTGACAGTGTTCTACACTATGTTTTATAGATAGGTTCCTAGGAGCCCTGACAGTGTTCTACACTATGTATTATAGATAGGTTCCTAGGAGTCCTGACAGTGTTATACACTATGTTTTATAGATAGGTTCCTAGGAGTCCTGACAGTGTCATACACTATGTTTTATACATAGGTTCCTAGGAGCCCTGACAGTGCTCTACACTATGTTTTATAGATAGGTTCCTAGGAGCCCTGACAGTGTTCTACACTATGTTTTATAGATAGGTTCCTAGGAGCCCTGACAGTGTTCTACACTATGTATTATAGATAGGTTCCTAGGAGTCCTGACAGTGTTATACACTATGTTTTATAGATAGGTTCCTAGGAGCCCTGACTGTGTTCTACACTATGTTTTATAGATAGGTTCCTAGGAGCCCTGACAGTGTTCTACACTATGTTTTATAGATAGGTTCCTAGGAGCCCTGGCAGTGTCATACACTATGTTTTATAGATAGGTTCCTAGGAGCCTGAGAGTGTCATACACTGTTTTATAAATAGGTTCTTAGGAGTCCTTACAGTGTTCTACACTATGTTTTATAGATAGGTTCCTAGGAGCCCTGACAGTGTTCTACACTATGTTTTATAGATAGGTTCCTAGGAGCCCTGACAGTGTTCTATACTATATTTTATAGATAGTTTCCTAGGAGCCCTGACAGTGTCATACACTATGTTTTATAGATAGGTTCTTAGGAGTCCTTACAGTGTTCTACACTATGTTTTATAGATAGGTTCCTAGGAGCCCTGACAGTGTTCTACACTATGTTTTATACATAGGTTCCTAGGAGTCCTGACAGTGTTCTACCCTATGTATTATAGATAGTTTCCTAGGAGCCCTGACAGTGTCATACACTATGTTTTATAGATAGGTTCCTAGGAGCCCTGACAGTGTTCTACACTATGTTTTATAGATAGGTTCCTAGGAGCCCTGACAGTGTTCTACACTATGTTTTATAGATAGGTTCCTAGGAGCCCTGACAGTGTTCTACACTATGTATTATAGATAGGTTCCTAGGAGTCCTGACAGTGTTATACACTATGTTTTATAGATAGGTTCCTAGGAGCCCTGGCAGTGTCATACACTATGTTTTATAGATAGGTTCCTAGGAGCCCTGACAGTGTCATACACTATGTTTTATAGATAGGTTCCTAGGAGCCCTGACAGTGTTATACACTATGTTTTATAGATAGGTTCCTAGGAGTCCTGACAGTGTTATACAATATGTTTTATAGATAGGTTCCTAGGAGCCCTGACAGTGTTCTACACTATGTTTTATACATAGGTTCCTAGGAGCCCTGACAGTGCTCTACACTATGTTTTATAGATAGGTTCCTAGGAGCCCTGACAGTGTTCTACACTATGTTTTATAGATAGGTTCCTAGGAGCCCTGACAGTGTTCTACACTATGTATTATAGATAGGTTCCTAGGACATAGTGTTCTACATAGTGTTCTACACTATGTTTTATAGATAGGTTCCTAGGCGCCCTGACAGTGTCATACACTATGTTTTATAGATAGGTTCCTAGGAATCCTGGCAGTGTTCTACACTATGTTTTATACATAGGTTCCTAGGAGTCCTGACAGTGTTCTACCCTATGTATTATAGATAGTTTCCTAGGAGCCCTGACAGTGTCATACACTATGTTTTATAGATAGGTTCCTAGGAGCCCTGACAGTGTTCTACACTATGTTTTATAGATAGGTTCCTAGGAGCCCTGACAGTGTTCTACACTATGTTTTATAGATAGGTTCCTAGGAGCCCTGACAGTGTTCTATACTATGTTTTATAGATAGTTTCCTAGGAGCCCTGACAGTGTCATACACTATGTTTTATAGATAGGTTCCTAGGAGCCCTGACAGTGTTCTACACTATGTTTTATAGATAGGTTCCTAGGAGCCCTGACAGTGTTCTACACTATGTTTTATAGATAGGTTCCTAGGAGCCCTGACAGTGTTCTACACTATGTTTTATAGATAGGTTCCTAGGAGCCCTGACAGTGTCATACACTATGTTTTATAGATAGGTTCCTAGGAGCCCTGACAATGTTATACACTATGTTTTATAGATAGATTCCTAGGAGCCCTGACAGTGTTATACACTATGTTTTATAGATAGGTTCCTAGGAGCCCTGACAGTGTTCTACACTATGTTTTATAGATAGGTTCCTAGGAGCCCTGACAGTGTCATACACTATGTTTTATAGATAGGTTCCTAGGAGCCCTGACAGTGTCCTACACTATGTTTTATAGATAGGTTCCTAGGAGCCCTGACAGTAATATACACTATGTTTTATAGATAGGTTCCTAGGAGCCCTGACAGTGTTCTACACTATGTTTTATAGATAGGTTCCTAGGAGCCCTGACAGTGTCATACACTATGTTTTATAGATAGGTTCCTAGGAGCCCTGACAATGTTATACACTATGTTTTATAGATAGATTCCTAGGAGCCCTGACAGTGTTATACACTATGTTTTATAGATAGGTTCCTAGGAGCCCTGATAGAGTTCTACACAGTTTTAAGTCAATTTAAGTTGTGGTTTGTACCAAACTTTTTTTTAACCCAAAATGAATCTTGGACCCAAGCCACTCTAACCTGAAACAAAATAAATCTTGAGAGGTTCACTAATGTCTAGGAGATAAATTTGCTCCACTTTCTAACCCTAACTTTTGTTAAGACAAAATCCAGTAGTGCCTTTGATGTCTTAAAAGGGTTTTCCCACCCCAGACATGGATGGCATTTCCACAGGGGCACAATGGAGTTGTTGTGTTATAGGCGGGGTGCCACATGTTTATACTGCCACTACTATGAAAGGTTTGTCATCTTGACAGATTTCCTTTAAAATTCAAAACATTCTTAGGCACTTAAAATATTTTTTTCCTCCACATAACACAATTTCAGATGTGAGATTTCTTTTCTAGTAGTTGTGTATTTCATGTGCAGTAGATGATTGAAATCTTTTCATCTGCAAACAAACAGCGGAGATCTGTTCTTCTGAGCAACCGGTGTGAGATTCCCTTACTCAGGGAAAACAAGGGAACATGCGGAGCTTTGCTTGACAGAACACACCAATTCCTTTTTGTATGAATCTTTCCGTATCTCTTCAGAATATCGACTTATCAATCTGCATAAACCCACCTGTCAATACTTAACTTCCCGCAATACTGTAAGGAATAATATCATTCATCATCCTTCACCGTGCCGGAAAAATGACTGATGTGTAGCTTTTATGATTTCTGTTGGTGCAGAGACAGAACCTGTCAGAAGTGAATTAATTTTAGTATAGTTTTATATAAGGAAGGAATTGTAAATAAGAAAAAAATCTTACTGCATATAATATGCAGGGGAACTATTCTATCAGCAACATGATCTAAAGCAACAATCAACAGCCACGTACAATAAGTTACTAAACAGGATGACTAGCTTTTCAAGACAATATTGTCTGGTAATATTGAATCCCAAAGTGAAATCCCATATGTGCCCATGTTTTCCTGTCCATAACATTACAATAGGTTCTGTTCACATTTCCTTATCTCTCTTCTTGGACAGACAAGACTTGATATATGTTGCCAAAGATGACTAGCTTTTCAAGACAATGTTTTCTCGTAATATTGAATCACAAAGTGACATCCCATATGTGTCCGTGTCTTCCTTTCCACAACGTTACAATAGGTTCCGTTCACAATTCCTTATCTCTTCTTGGCCAGATATGGCTTGATATGCGTTGCAGAAGATGATTAGCTTTTCAAGACAATATTGTTCTCATATGTGTCCATGTACATTCAGTAGGACAGATAAAGCAAGGCATATTTGTGTTTATAGGATATATCCTGTACATAGGATGTCTATCCTATACTGTTTTGTACTTCAGCAAAACCTCTTGGAATGGAACCTACCATTGGCACCTAGAATTGCTGTGTTTTTTTTTTTAAGATGTTGTAGTTGGGTTTAAGTACCAGAAGCCACCACACCAGGACGCTCAGGGAGTTGGGAGACCATTGTTCTAAAGAAAAGGGTCCCAAAGGTCCTGCATCTATCACACATTTACGGCATATTTTATGTATATGTCATAAATGTCCAAAGTAGAGATGAGTGAACTGGTCCATATGAATTTTCCCCAAATTTTCTGGGGTGCATCAGCTAAGACTCATTATACTCTAAGGCAGGGGTGCCCATTACGTCGATCGCGATCCACCGGTCGATCGCAATGGACGTATGGGTCGATTGCGGGATGCAGCCAGGGATCCCTGGTGTCTGCTTGTTCACAGTGCAGGCTGAGAGTCATCTCCGGACACTAGCAGGCGGGGCTGCCACAGCCCCAGCCTGCCAGTGTCCAGAGATAACTCTCAGCCTGCACTGTGAACAAGCAGACAACGGGGATCCCTGGGCGGCCACAGAACGTCGCTGTCTCCTGCTCTCACGCTCCGCCCTGCCCCGCCCACATGACTGGCCCCGCCCACAGATAATCCCTGCCCCTCCCACAGACCTGGCCCAGCCCCACCCACAGGCCCAGTCCCGCCCACAAGAAGTGGGTAGTAGATCTTTCGACTAGGTCATGTTATAAAGTAGGTCACATGCTGACAAAGTGTGAGCACCCCTGCTCTAAGGTCTCTTCAGACTCCAGAGTTTAACAAACTGAGGTCCAAGGGTGCCGCCACTTGTTCATGGGCATCTTCTGTCCATTTTTGGCCGCCTGGCATTGTGTTTCGAGGTGACACTGAGGACGATTTATTATTTATTATATTCTGGGGTCGAAATAAATGCCACAAAATAATAACGGCTCTTCCTCTTTGGATAAACTTTGAGAATATTCATGAAATTACTCTATCGAAGTTCAGCTAGAAAAAAAATTACCCTAAATATACAGTCAAGTCATATCTGGAGTGTCGTAGGAACTAATGATGGTATTCCCGTCATAGGATGGGTGGTCTAATCCTTAATACCTAATATCTCTGGTAGTTAAAAGGAATGAAGGGGTTAATATTTATGTATATTTTGCATGGTGCTCCAGGATGGTTATAGATTGATATCTAATATTTTAGGGTGTTTTATAGATTAACATGTTGATAGGATAGCACAACTATTCTTATTCTGTATTTCCCTTTGGTTGTGGACTTGGTCAACTTACAATTTTTTTTTTTTTTTTTTTAATGTAGATTGTGAGCCCACATAGAGCTCACAATGTACATTTTTCCCTATCAGTATGTCTTTTTGGAATATGGGATGGAAATCCATGCAAACACGGGAAGAACATACAAACTCCTTGCAGATGTTTTTTTGCCCTTGGTGGGATTTGAACACCAGGACCCCAGCGCTGCAAGACTGCAGTGCTAACCACTGAGCCACCGTGTGGCCCCCAACTTACAATTAAAGTTGCGTTGGGGTGTCAGTTCTTTGGAGCCACTTGGGGACCCAAAAAATGAAACCAAATTCTTGTAAAAAGAGGTTACCCGCCCGGTTTCTGTCCATAAAATGCTGGGAGCAAAGTCCTTTTCTCTCCACATTTTTCAAGCAGAATTGGAAAAGGAATCCCCGAATGGTCATCGAGCTCAAGCGTAAACTCAACTTTACAAGGTTATCTTAGGACGAGTTCACACCAGTGCCCAGTCTCTGCTTTTCCGGTTTCCATCTTCTGTCCGGGAAACTGAACAAGAGACGGAAACCAGCAATCAGTTTTCCAACCAATTCATATGAATGGGTTTGCAAAGTGTCCGCCCGTGAGCGCCTGTGAGCGTCTTCTGCCTCTCCACGATGAAACTGATTTTTTTAACCAGACACAAAGTCAGACATGCAGGACTTTGTGTCCAGTTAAAAAAAAAAGCGGAGACCAGAAGACGCTTACAGGTAGACACTGACTGCCGGGTTTACATCTCCTGTCCAGTTTCTCGGGCAGAAGACGGAAAACCCACAAAGCAGAGACTGGGCGCAGGTGTGAACCCGCCCTAAGTAGGAGCACAATAGAGATGAGCGAACAGTAAAATGTTCGAGGTCCGATATTCGTTTCGAGTATCCCCTCAATATTTGACTACTCAAATCGAATATCGAACCCTATTATAGTCTATGGGGGGAAAATGCTCGTTTCAGGGGTCGGCAACATTCGATCAAATTATACTTACCAAGTCCACGAGTGAGGGTCGGGCTGGATCCTCCGAGAAGTCTTCTCCGTGCAGCGTCCCCGCGGTATCTTCCGGCTCTTCATTCACTCTGCTAGGCATCGGGCCTGGGCAGAGCCGACTGCGCATGTCCACACTACAAGCGGACATGCGCAGTCGGCTCTGCCCAGGCCCGATGCCTGGCAGAGTGAATTCAGAGCCGGAAGACGCCGCGGGGAAGCTGCACGGAGAAGACTTCTAAAGGTAGGAGAAGAACCAGCATTGATTGGCCGACTGTATAGCATTCAGCCAATCAATGCTGGTTCTGCATCAAACTTTTACATTCGAATAGCGAGTGGTACTCGATCGAGTACGAGTATTTCGAATACCGTAGTATTCCATCGAATACCTACTCCATCGAATACTACTCGTGCATCTCTAGTACCAATACTATAGATTACCCGGCACCTCCTTTCATGTAACCAACCCATAAACCCCCCTGAAAAGAACCCAGTCACGTTTCCCAAAATCACCCGCGCGAGCCGCCGATTTGATCTATATCTGTAAACTTCTTCAATCCTTGCTATTTTTTTGATCGATGCTCGACATTATTGTCAAGAAAGTGAAATTGTATTCTTACAGCATAAGCGGAATCGCCATTCATCAGCATAACAGCAGCTTGAAAACTAGGCAAATGAGACATTAAAATCAAAGGAAACCTCGATAATTGACTAGGAATGACATTTCCATACTTAAAATGACTTACTGACAGATGCCTCAAATTTTCGCAACGAAATGACTTATAAATCAAATATTTTACTTCCCCGTATTATTCTTCCCTGTCAACAATTTCCTCGGCGCCTTCATCCCGCGGAGCTAAAAGAGCAAACAAACAATAAGAATAATTTTCCGCCGTCGCGCGGCGTTCCTCTTAAACTTTTCAGAAAAATATTTATATTCGACGGCATCGAGAACGCAACGCCGAGCACCTGGAGGAAGCCGGGTGAATGTGAAGACGTAAAAGTCGTCCTCGGATAATTTCCGCGCTTTTATTAAACAGTTCAGCTGATTAGATTCTAATAAACAAACATAAACTAATCTTCTAATTGCGCTATAAAGCGGCTCTGCCCATGGCACCGGATGGCGGGAGATACAGTCTCGTGAACCGGGGGTTAATTGCATTTTTGTCTTCCTCAGAACATGAATAAGCTTATGCTGACGACGGCATTAATGTGTATTAATGGAACATGGCGCTTTTTTTTTCTTATGACCTGCCGTATAATGTAATTTAATAATGGCTCTAACCTCCATCTTTGCGGCAACTATTACCAAACACATTAACCTCTCTGAACTTTGTCGTTACAAGTCCGAAATTTTTTTCAGACTTAAAAGTCCAAAGAAAATGGAGACGGACGAAGAAAAAGTCTTAAGTACAACGAAACTATGTTTACTGTGAGCCTCAGGCCCGGTTCACGTCGGCGATCGGGACAGTCCGTTCCCTTATTCGCATGAAATATGTGGAGAGTAGAGATGAGCGAGTAGTATTCGATTGAGTAGGTATTCGATCGAATACTATGGTATTCGAAATACTCGTAGTCGATCGAATACTACTAGCTGTTCGAAGTTAAGATTCGATGCAGAACCAGCGTTGATTGGCCGAATGCTATACAGTCGGCCAATCAACGCTGGTTCTTCTCTTACCTTTAGAAGTCTTCTCCGTGCAGCTTCCCCGCGGCGTCTTCCGGCTCTGAATTCACTCTGCTAGGCATCGGGCCTGGACAGAGCCGACAGCGCATGTTCGCTTGTAGTGCGGGCATGCGCAGTCGGCTCTGCCCAGGCCCGATGCCTGGCAGAGTGAATTCAAGGCCGGAAGATGCCGCGGGGACGCTGCGCAGGGAGAAGAATCCAGCCCGACCCTCACTCATGGACTTAGTAAGTAGAATTTGATCGAATGTTGCGAGCATTTCCTCCCATAGACTATAATGGGGTTCGAAATCCGTTCGAACAGTCAAACAGTGTGCAGCTGTTTGAATCGGTTTTCGAACCCCGAACATTTTAGTGTTCGCTCATCTCTAGTGGAGAGAAAAGTCGCGCGAGCAGCACTTTTCTCTCCACGTTATAGTCTCTGGGGTTCGCCGGTTTCCTAAGGGGGAATTCACACGTAGTAAAGTGGAGCGCAATCTGGCACGTATACGCGTGTCAGCAGCTTGCGCGCTCAAAAAGATCCCATTACGAGCGCAAAATTACGCCGTAACTCCCATTGAAATCAATGGGATCTTTTTGAGCGCGCAAACTCTGACACGCCGTATACATGCCAGATCGTGCGCCAGATTACTCCGTGTGAAATCCCCTAAGGCCGGGTTCACGTCAGGTTTTTTTGCACCGGATTTTGACAAGGGAAGCAGTCCAAAAAACACCCTCAAACCCCCCCACCCGCACGGCTATCCGCAACTGTCGCGACGTTCCAAGAGTTCACTCCGGATTAGGCCCAAATGAATGGGCCTAGTTGCGAGGGAGTGCCACGCCATGGACGCTGCGGCTGATTCAGCCGTGGAATCCGTCGCAATAAAGGGAGTGAATGGCTCCCATTGAAGTCAATGGGAGGTGTTTTTATCAGCCGGATTCTGAGGCGGATTCCAAGATCTGGTCCCAAAAAATCTTTTGTGAATCCAACCTTAGGCACTTTTTTTCAGTTCCCAGAACGGAATAGCAAACACAAATGTGAACCGGACCTAAGAATCCTCGAAAGGAAACAAATTTTCCATCATTGTCCTAGACGGGGCTTCTTTACGGTAACAGCGGTATAAACAAGGTAGTGGCGTTGGAAGCATGATTCAATTTTTGGATGGAACTGGAAAAATTTAACTTCAAAATAAAAATGTGAATTATTTTGTAATTCAATGATGCAATTTCTGATATGTATAATTATTACGCTAGGTTCACACTAGTGTTCAGGTTGGGGGCCCAAAAAATGAACCTAATCTGCTTAAAGAGTGGTTACCCGCGGACCCCATAGACAACGATGAGGTCCACTGGGTCTCCATTGGGTTTCTGCTCGAAAAATGTGGAGAGTGAAGTCCTGCTTGCAGGATGTTTCGCTCCACATTTTTCAAGCGGAATGGGGGGGGGGGGGCAGAGCGCTAGTGTGAACCCAGCCTTAGGGGTATAGTTTGTTACAAATTCAATAACTAACTTTCTGATGAATTTGAGGCATTTTGCTTCTTCTGTCTGACCATTCCTGGTGGCCATTTATGAAGGAGGTGGAGCAGAAGTCGGGGCTGTGGAAAAATAGAGGAGTTGTTGATAGACTGCTGCCTACCTTGCCATATTCTTATTAATAATGCATACTCCAGGGTGTCCTAGGCTGCTGCCTACCTTGCCATATTCTTATTAATAATGCATACTCCAGGGTGTCCTATGCTACTGCCTACATTGCCACATCCTTATTAATAATGCATACTCAAGGGTGTCCTAGGCTGCTGCCTACATTGCCACATCCTTATTAATAATGCATACTCCTGGGTGCCCTAGGCTGCAGCCTACATTGCCACATCCTTATTAATAATGCATACTCCAGGATGTCCTAGACTGCTGCCTACATTGCCACATCCTTATTAATAATGCATACTCCAGGGTGTCCTAGGCTGCTACCTATATTTCCACATCCTTATTAATAATGCATACTCCAGGGTGTCCTATGCTACTGCCTACATTGCCACATCCTTATTAATAATGCATACTCCAGGATGTCCTATGCTACTGCCTATATTGCCACATCCTTATTAATAATGCATACTCCAGGGTGTCCTAGGCTGCTACCTATATTTCCACATCCTTATTAATAATGCATACTCCAGGGTGTCCTATGCTGCTGCCTACATTGCCACATCCTTATTAATAATGCATACTCCAGGGTGTCCTAGGCTGCTGCCTATATTGCCACATCCTTATTAATAATGCATACTCCAGGGTGTCCTAGGCTGCTACCTATATTTCCACATCCTTATTAATAATGCATACTCCAGGGTGTCCTAGGCTGCTGCCTATATTGCCACATCCTTATTAATAATGCATACTCCAGGGTGTCCTAGGCTGCTGCCTATATTGCCACATCCTTATTAATAATGCATACTCCAGGGTGTCCTAGGCTGCTACCTATATTTCCACATCCTTATTAATAATGCATACTCCAGGGTGTCCTATGCTGCTGCCTACATTGCCACATCCTTATTAATAATGCATACTCCAGGGTGTCCTAGGCTGCTGCCTACATTGCCACATCCTTATTAATAATGCATACTCCAGGGTGTCCTATGCTACTGCCTACATTGCCACATCCTTATTAATAATGCATACTCCAGGGTGTCCTAGGCTGCTGCCTACATTGCCACATCCTTATTAATAATGCATACTCCAGGGTGTCCTAGGCTGCTACCTACATTGCCACATCCTTATTAATAATGCATACTCCAGGGTGTCCTAGGCTGCTGCCTACATTGCCACATCCTTATTAATAATGCATACTCCTGGGTGTCCTAGGCTGCTGCCTACATTGCCACATCCTTATTAATAATGCATACTCCAGGGTGTCCTATGCGGCTGCCTACATTGCCACATCCTTATTAATAATGCATACTCCAGGGTGTCCTATGCTACTGCCTACATTGCCACATCCCTATTAATAATGCATACTCCTGGGTGCCCTAGGCTGCAGCCTACATTGCCACATCCTTATTAATAATGCATACTCCAGGGTGTCCTATGCTGCTGCCTACATTGCCACATCCTTATTAATAATGCATACTCCTGGGTGCCCTAGGCTGCAGCCTACATTGCCACATCCTTATTAATAATGCATACTCCAGGGTGTCCTAGGCTGCTGCCTACATTGTCACATCCTTATTAATAATGCATACTCCAGGGTGTCCTATGTTGCTGCCTACATTGCCACATCCTTATTAATAATGCATACTCCCGGGTGTCCTATGCTGCTGCCTACATTGCCACATCCTTATTAATAATGCATACTCCAGGGTGTCCTAGGCTGCTGCCTACATTGCCACATCCTTATTAATAATGCATACTCCAGGGTCCCCTAGCCCGCTGCCTACACCGTCTACCCCTCATGCTGGTCGTACTCCATGATGTTATTAGACTACATACACCATATGTCGTAGAACCCACTTGCTTAGACAATACAGATACATAAGTTACTTCTTATGTACCAAAATACTATTGTAGCCTTCTCTTACCTCTCTCTGTAATAAATTATACAACATCCTATAGAGAAATCTCTTTTATGGTTCTCAAAGCAGGTCTAAATCTGAAACGTTATACAACATATGGTATATAAAGTTTAAAGTAGTTTTAAAGTTTGCTAAATATGGCCCCATATTAGCTGAATGTTTCCACTTTAGTGAGACAATATACCATAGAAATGTTCCTGTCCTGGAATGTAACTGCCTATGAATACCAAGCACAGACAATACAATCAGGTATTCACCATATTGTCACACATAAATCTCACACCAGGGAGGTTCCAGCTACACAAAGGCAAAGGCAGGAATCTTCAAGATGCTGCGGAATCCATGTATTACTGTTCTCAAGGTTGAATGTGCAGATTGTAGTATTTCATTTCTGTGGGATAAATGGAAGAAAAAATTTAAAGAAAGACAGAACGATAGATAGATAGATAGATAGATAGATAGATAGATAGATAGATAGATATTAGATAGATAGATAGATAGATAGATAGATAGATAGATAGATAGATAGATGATAGATATTAGATAGATAGATAGATAGATAGATAGATATTAGATAGATAGATAGATAGATAGATAGATAGATAGATAGATAGATAGATAGATAGATAGATAGTCCCTCTGCTGAGAGACTGTACTTGGTAAAATCCCATATCATTGCAGCAAAGGCCTCTGGGAAGGTCGGGCCTGATGTTAAAAGGAGCGCACCCTAGTGGGCTGCATGACTGAGGCACTGTCTTCCTATTTACATCACGGAAGACAAATTTGCATATTCTTCCCATAATCCCTTACAGTGGAGCGTCTATGGCTTAATAAGACTCCACACACCTACATGGTGGTCTCCCCCTAAGGAGTGACGATATCCCCCTCACCGCTTATTAATGTATTCTGTATTTCACTGAGAGGTGCTCAAGTGGACAGACTGAACGTAGCCTAAGACATCATGTACATTATAGTTGATAGACAATTATCAAATATCTGTAGATAGATACAATGTGACAAGGTGTGACTTGTGTTACTCTGCTGACAACCTGGTGACACAATAATAACTCATCCAATGGATTGTTGATAGGGTTGAGCGATTAGGATCAGAAAAGATCGGATCTCTATCAGTGATTGAGTAAATATCACGATCGCGATCGGGTTCCGAACCCGTCTAAAAAAGATCGGGAACAGAATTCAGATCCCGATCGCTCAACTTAACTGCACAGATCCGCTGCCGCCGCTGCTTCTTCTCGGTCCAGTCCTCTCTCATTGACATGCCTTCAGAGCCTCGTACACGCCCCCCACCTCCCTAGGCTAGTGTTAGAGATGATGGGAGTAGGTGGGGCTTGTGGCTTAGAGAAAGTGGGCGGGTATCGGGAGGGGAAACGTGAGTGATGCACTCACATCTCCCTGCCTACACTCTCCTAAGCCACAACAAGCCCCTCTTACTTCCATCATCTCTAACACTAGCCTAGGGAGATGGGGGCGCGCACGAGGCTCTGAAGGCATGTCAATGACCGAGAAGAAGGGGGAGCGGCAGCAGATCTGTGCAGGTAAGCGGACACCAGGGGGGACCAAGTAGCAGGGGATTTTTTTTTTAATAATTTAAGCAATTTTTGGACTCCACGCTGTGTAGTGAATAGGATAGTTTTTAAAATCCGATCTTCGATTATTAAAAAAAAAAAAAACATTGACTTGCATTGGGATCGGAATTGGGATCAAGTTCAGATGGAAAATGATCGGAAATCGGATTTTAAAAACGATCCTGAAATTTCAAGATCGGCTCAACCCTAATTGTTGACCATAAAAGTGTTATTTGCAGGTCATGTCTGAAGCATCTGCAGCTCTATCTATAAGATAAGATAAGATAATCCTTTAATATACTGTATACTGTTACTATTTTTATATGATCGGCCTCCTCTACACAACACAGTTACAGCGGATATTAGATTTCGCGGATACACATAACATCTGTCTTTAAGCTATTTCTGACATTTTGCTAAACATCAGCAGCGTCTCGTATACAAGAGAAGGTCACATCTGCAAGTGTTATTAGATTATTAGTAGACACGTTACATATCAATTAGTTTACGTGGAAATGTCACATGTCAAAACTGAGACTATTGACTGATGGTAATACAAACATGTTAGTAAAGAAAATCCTCTATCTATCTATCTATCTATCTATCTATCTATCTATCTATCTATCTATCTATCTATCTATCTCCTATCTATCTATCTATCTATCTATCTATCTATCTATCTCCTATCTATCTATTTATCTATCTATCTATCTATCTATCTATCTATCTATCTATCTCCTATCTATCTATCTATCTATCTATCTCATATCTATCATCTATCTATCTATCTATCTATCTATCTATCTATCTATCTATCTATCTAGACACGTTACATATCAATTAGTTTACGTGGAAATGCCACATGTCAAAACTGAGACTATTGACTGATGGTAATACAAACATGTTAGTAAAGAAAATCCTCAAATCGATTTACATCCTATCTATCTATCTATCTATCTATCTATCTATCTATCTATCTATCTATCTATCTATCTATCTCCTATCTATCTATCTATCTATCTATCTATCTATCTATCTCATATCTATCTATCTATCTATCTCTATCTATCTATCTCCTATCTATCTATCTATCTATCTATCTATCTATCTATCTATCATCTATCTATCTATCTATCTCCTATCTATCTATCTATCTATTTATCTATCTATCTATATATCTATCTCCTATCTATCTATGTATCTATCTCCTATCTATCTATCTATCTATCTATCTATCTATCTATCTATCTATCTATCATCTATCTATCTATCTATCTATCTATCTCCTATCTATCTATCTATCTCCTATCTATCTATCTATCTATCTATCTATCTATCTATCTATCTGTCTCCTATCTATCTATCTATCTATCTATCTATCTCATATCTATCTATCTATCTATCTATCTATCTATCTCCTATCTATCTATCTATCTATCTATCTATCTCCTATCTATCTATCTATCTATCTATCTATCTATCTATCTATCTATCATCTATCTATCTATCTATCTATCTATCTATCTATCTATCTCCTATCTATCTATCTATCTCCTATCTATCTATCTATCTATCTATCTATCTATCTATCTATCTATCTGTCTCCTATCTATCTATCTATCTATCTATCTATCTATCTCATATCTATCTATCTATCTATCTATCTATCTATCTATCTCCTATCTATCTATCTATCTATCTATCTATCTATCTCCTATCTATCTATCTATCTATCTATCTATCTATCTATCTCCTATCTATCTATCTATCTATCTATCTATCTGTCTCCTATCTATCTATCTATCTATCTATCTATCTATCTCCTATCTATCTATCTATCTATCTATCTCCTATCTATCTATCTATCTATCTATCTATCTCCTATCTATCTATCTATCTATCTATCTATCTATCTCATATCTATCATCTATCTATCTATCTATCTATCTCCTATCTATCTATCTATCTATCTATCTATCTATCTATCTATCTCCTATCTATCTATCTATCTATCTATCTCCTATCTATCTATCTATCTATCTATCTATCTATCTATCTCCTATCTATCTATCTATCTATCTATCTATCTATCTATCTATCTCCTATCTATCTATCTATCTATCTCATATCTATCATCTATCTATCTATCTATCTATCTATCTATCTATCTATCTATCTATCTCCTATCTATCTATCTATCTATCTATCTCCTATCTATCTATCTATCTATCTATCTATCTATCTATCTCCTATCTATCTATCTATCTATCTATCTATCTCCTATCTATCTATCTATCTATCTATCTATCTATCTATCTATCTATCTATCAATCTCCTATCTATCTATCTATCTCATATCTATCATCTATCTATCTATCTATCTATCTATCTATCTATCTATCTATCTATCTAGACACGTTACATATCAATTAGTTTACGTGGAAATGCCACATGT
The DNA here is from genome assembly GCF_031893055.1 of Leptodactylus fuscus. Lineage (NCBI taxonomy): Eukaryota > Metazoa > Chordata > Amphibia > Anura > Leptodactylidae > Leptodactylus > Leptodactylus fuscus. The sequence continues at coordinate 259,987,885 of NC_134266.1, read as the reverse complement.
CAAAACTGAGACTATTGACTGATGGTAATACAAACATGTTAGTAAAGAAAATCCTCAAATCGATTTACATCCTATCTATCTATCTATCTATCTATCTATCTATCTATCTATCTATCTATCTATCTCATATCTATCATCTATCTATCTATCTATCTATCTATCTCCTATCTATCTATCTATCTATCTATCTATCTATCTATCTATCTATCTATCTCATATCTATCTATCTATCTATCTATCTATCTATCTATCTCTATCTATCTATCTATCTATCTATCTATCTCCTATCTATCTATCTATCTATCTATCTATCTATCTCCTATCTATCTATCTATCTATCTATCTATCTATCTATCTATTTGTCTCCTATCTATCTATCTATCTATCTATCTATCTCCTATCTATCTATCTATCTATCTATCTATCTCCTATCTATCTATCTATCTATCTATCTCCTATCTATCTATCTATCTATCTATCTATCTATCTATCTATCTCCTATCTATCTATCTATCTATCTATCTATCAATCTCCTATCTATCTATCTATCTATCTATCTATCTATCTATCTCATATCTATCATCTATCTATCTATCTATCTATCTATCTATCTATCTATCTATCTATCTATCTAGACACGTTACATATCAATTAGTTTACGTGGAAATGCCACATGTCAAAACTGAGACTATTGACTGATGGTAATACAAACATGTTAGTAAAGAAAATCCTCAAATCGATTTACATCCTATCTATCTATCTATCTATCTATCTATCTATCTATCTATCTATCTATCTATCTATCTCATATCTATCATCTATCTATCTATCTATCTATCTATCTATCTATCTATCTATCTCCTATCTATCTATCTATCTATCTATCTCATATCTATCTATCTATCTATCTATCTATCTATCTATCTATCTATCTCTATCTATCTATCTATCTATCTATCTATCTATCTATCTATCTCCTATCTATCTATCTATCTATCTCCTATCTATCTATCTATCTATCTATCTATCTATTTGTCTCCTATCTATCTATCTATCATCTATCTATCTATCTATCTATCTATCTGTCTCCTATCTATCTATCTATCTATCTATCTATCTATCTATCTCATATCTATCTATCTATCTATCTATCTCCTATCTATCTATCTATCTATCTATCTATCTATCTCCTATCTATCTATCTATCTATCTATCTATCTATCTATCTATCTCCTATCTATCTATCTATCTATCTATCTGTCTCCTATCTATCTATCTATCTATCTCCTATCTATCTATCTATCTATCTATCTATCTATCTCCTATCTATCTATCTATCTATCTATCTATCTATCTATCTATCTATCTATCTATCTCCTATCTATCTATCTATCTATCTATCTCATATCTATCATCTATCTATCTATCTATCTATCTATCTATCTCCTATCTATCTATCTATCTATCTATCTATCTATCTCCTATCTATCTATCTATCTATCTATCTATCTATCTATCTCCTATCTATCTATCTATCTATCTATCTATCTATCTCCTATCTATCTATCTATCTATCTATCTATCTATCTATCTATCTATCTCATATCTATCATCTATCTATCTATCTATCTATCTATCTATCTCCTATCTATCTATCTATCTATCTATCTATCTATCTATCTCCTATCTATCTATCTATCTATCTCCTAGCTATCTATCTATCTATCTATCTATCTATCTATCTATCTATCTCCTATCTATCTATCTATCTATCTATCTATCTATCTATCAATCTCCTATCTATCTATCTATCTATCTATCTCATATCTATCATCTATCTATCTATCTATCTATCTATCTATCTATCTATCTATCTATCTATCTATCTATCTATCTAGACACGTTACATATCAATTAGTTTACGTGGAAATGCCACATGTCAAAACTGAGACTATTGACTGATGGTAATACAAACATGTTAGTAAAGAAAATCCTCAAATCGATTTACATCCTATCTATCTATCTATCTATCTATCTATCTATCTATCTATCTATCTCATATCTATCATCTATCTATCTATCTATCTATCTATCTATCTCCTATCTATCTATCTATCTATCTATCTATCTATCTATCTCATATCTATCTATCTATCTATCTATCTCTATCTATCTATCTATCTATCTATCTCCTATCTATCTATCTATCTATCTATCTATCTCCTATCTATCTATCTATCTATCTATCTATCTATCTATCTATCTATTTGTCTCCTATCTATCTATCTATCTATCTATCTATCTATCTATCTATCTATCTCCTATCTATCTATCTATCTATCTATCTATCTCCTATCTATCTATCTATCTATCTATCTCCTATCTATCTATCTATCTATCTATCTCCTATCTATCTATCTATCTATCTATCTATCTATCTATCTATCTATCTATCAATCTCCTATCTATCTATCTATCTATCTATCTATCTCATATCTATC
>NC_134266.1:259625384-259650384 GCF_031893055.1 Leptodactylus fuscus | reverse complement strand
GAGAGAGAGAGAGAGAGAGAGAGATAGGAGATAGATAGATAGATAGATAGGAGATAGATAGATAGATAGATAGATAGATAGATAGATAGATAGATAGAAGATAGATAGATAGATAGATAGATAGATAGATAGATAGATAGATAGATAGATAGATTTATGTCCATCTTTCTAGCACGTTCTCCATAGCCTCTGTCTGTGGTCACTCGCTGTATACTTGCTGCAGATTAGATCCAGTACACAAACCCCATAACTTAATTAGTTTGATCGGTGTGGGATGAGACTAGATAGGATTGTCATGCCGGGCGTCCTGATGATGTGTATGGATGACTGTGCTGATAGCATTCATTATTAATCTGCACTGTTATGGCTGCCGCTCTCCCCAGGATTTACATTGGAAGGAGGTTTATAAATATTAATCTCCCTCCTCATCAGTACGGAGTCATCCTGCCCGGCCACCGAGAAACAAAACAGGTTTAGAGATTTCTGCTCATTTTTACTGAAAGGTTGTGAATTAATACACAGAAATTCGATGTTATACCCAACAACTAGCACATTACTGCAGGTACCTCCACCATGTCCCTATAATATGTGAGTCCTGTATATTTACATTTGTCATCCCCCATTAGGGGATATTCCCACGACCGAGCCCCACTCAATATAGGTAATCCAAAGGACTTTAAGGGGGACCAGACACTATGGTCATACCTGCATTGGAGTGTCCTGTGTTTTGGTCCTTCCGGACCAGAACAACAGGAAAATGGACCATGAAAACAGTGGACACCAACAAAGCCCAACAGCCCCTATTTACTATAAAGTGGTGCACAGAAAAGTCGTGCTTGCAGGATTACATGGCGACTTTGGTCGGGATTCCTGTTGCAAGACCAAAGATCGCCTGGTTGGTCTACCATTCCTTCACTAATGTTAGAGAACGGAGTGACATTGTGACCTCTAGTGTGCCGTGACCACCACTTTTAGTCGCCAGAGGTGGCAATGTAACTCCATTCACCAACGTTGGTGAAGGAGTCCCAAGGCGTCCCGGCAATCTTTGCCCATTTGGCCAAACTCGTCATGTGGCCTTAGTGAGACATTGGGAGAGATGTTTCCTAATCCTGGATAACCCCTTTAAAATGAAGGGCTCTCACATTTTACCTCTGTCTTATGTTTTATATGGCTAGTGAGTTGTGGTGGGTGACCCTCACAAGACTCGTTTTGCAAGTTTGTTTTGCAAGTTTTGGTTCGGACTGACCTTGTCTGGGATCTCTTTAGTAAAATAATTGGAGGACCATGGGAGGTCCAGACTAAATAAAACCCCTTATATTCACCTTTACTCACCTCTCTTGGGGGTCTAGTCTTCTTTCCCAGGGTCAACTCTCTTGGGGGTCTAGTCTTCTTTCCCAGGGTCAACTCTCTTGGGGGTCTAGTCTTCTTTCCCAGGGTCACCTCTCTTGGGGGTCTAGGCTTCTTTCCCAGGGTCAGCTCTTCACCTGTGGGCTCTTGTGGCCTCCTATGGCCAGTACTTTGCCGCCAGGGTTACCACCGAACCCTGTGATAGGGCCACATGGGTCAAATCAACGTCATGATGCTGGGTCAAAAATGTCATGACATCGGCAGGCCCCATTTGACCACTGACCCTCAAGCGCAGACCTCAACATTAACCTTGAGGGGCGCAACGTTGGAGAAGATGTCAGACGAGGGATGCTAGGAAAAAAGACTAGACGCCAAGGAAAAATTTGGATCTGTGTTTTTTATTTTATCCTCACCTCTCCATGGCCTCCCCCTTCTCTAGGGTTGGAAGAGATGATTCATAGGAGGCGAACCTCAAAAATTTCCAAAAATTTTTGGAAAAATTCTAACAATCCGGGCTCGTTGCACTCTGTTTGTTCATCTCTGCTTTTATTTCTTAATTTTTTTTTTTATTTATTGTTATTTATTTATTTATTTTGGCTACGCAATGAAGAACAGATTTTTGCAGCAACTTTATTTATAAAAAAAAAACACAAATGAGCGGCTCATTAATTTAAATGCAGGGACTGGTCGCAACAGAGTAACACTAAAAAGAAAGCAAAATGGAAAGTCAGCAAGGAAATAGTGCTTAGCCCGTGTTCCCTCTGCCAGAACGTAAGTTAATCTTCAAAATGCTAGCCATTCAGTGCGCTATAACCTTCTGCTCAGCAGACTGAACACAGCACAACAGGCCTATGTTATCATGGCGAAACGTCTTGCTTGATTTACCAGAAAATCAGATGCACTTACATCTATTTTCTGTTCTGATGATGATGCATTATCATAAAAGGCATTGCATTATTTCTATCGCGCCAGCAAATAGTCGGCGGCCCTTCTCTATGGATGGAGGTTTTAATCATAAATTGCAATTTCTCAGTAGAAAACAGAAGGGAATGCAATTTAAAGGTACATAATGAAGATAAGTACCGTACACAGGCAATCACAATGGCCAAGGCGCTGACAGATACCGAATGTGGCCGCGCGGAATTCTCTCGCATTCCGATACTTTTTATAGCTTGGCCTATTGTGAGGAAGGAGAAAAGTCATTAGATTTTTTTGTGTTGCTTGTAGCAAAGTGGAAGGCGAGTGATATGAGTCAGGGATGGAGGAATCCAAATATGGGTCACCTTCATGGAATTGTTCAGGATCTATCCATTGGGAGACTCCCCCTCCCCTAACAGTCTGCCCCTCAATAGGGATGACTTGTAATAGGTTTCTCAGCAGGGGATAAACCCTTGAAGGGTGCAGAAGATGGATTTGTATTCAGGTCTAGGAGCCTTAGGGGATCCATAAGCATTGACGTAGAGCCACTATAATAAGGACATAAGCCATATGGACCCATTTTTCCTTTTGCCATTAACAGGTTTTTTTTTGTTCCTTTCTGACAGTGTCAGGCTGTGTACTATAAATCTTATCTCTTCAGTGCACCAGTGGGCAGAGGTAATAGATTTAGGATTCACAGGCTGAAGAAGTTTAATCACAGTTCACACTACCGTTATTTAATGGGTGTCCATCTGCATTAACTCCAATGTAAAAAAAAAAAAACACAGCATCCGTCATGTTTTTAGAATCAAATCAAATCAAATAGGCTTTATTGGCACATCCGAATGGATATTTGGCAATGCCAAAGCTAGTAAAGTAGGGGGGGGGGGGAGTTGGAGTCGAGGGGGAGAGTATGGGGTGTGTGGCTGATTTGGGGTATAACAGTCCATGGAGTCTCAACTTCCTTTTAGTTGGTGACCGCTATATGGGGAGGTGAGGTGGGGTGGGGCAGGTGGTTTGGGGTATAACAGTCCGTAGAGTCTCATCTTCCTCTTAGTTGGTGACCGCTATATGGGGAGGTGGGGTGGGGCAGGAGGTTTGGGGTATAACAGTCCGTGGAGTCTCATCTTCCTCTTAGTTGGTGACCGCTATATGGGGAGGTGGGGTGGGGCGGGTGGTTTGGGGTATAACAGTCCGTGGAGTCTCATCTTCCTCTTGTTTGGTGACAGCTGGACACGTATTGGGCAGCGATCTCCACAGTGGCCTCTTCTTCTCCCAGTAGGATGTAGAATTTACTCTTCTCGTCTGCAGATATGAAGTCAGGGATGTGGGCAGAGAGTCTTTGGTAGTAGACAGCCCTCACAGCTGAGAATTTGGTGCAGTGTAGCAGGAAGTGGGTCTCGTCAGTTGTAGTTATTGGGAACATTGTGTCTGTTACTTTTCTACTGTTAATGTCCATTGCTGTCATCCTATGACAGATGACAGCAATGGACATTAATAATGGTGGTGTGACCATAGCCTTAAGACCAGGGCCGTTTCAACACATTGGTGGGCCCAGTGCAAACGTTTCATAAGTGCCCCCTGCCCATTGCCACTACTTAGAAATACCTGACTTGCACAAATTATAATGACCCCTTAGTGGTCCTCACACAGTATACTGAATCTCTAGTGGTCCCATACAATATAATGTTTCTCTCCAGCTGCCCCCACAGTTAAATGTCCCCATCCATCTGCCCCACAGTATAATGTCTCCATCCATCTGCCCCACAGTATAATGTCCCCATCCATCTGCCCCACAGTATAATGTCCTTATCCATCTGCCCCACTGCATAATGTCCCCATCCTTCTTCCCCCACAACATAATGTCCCCCTCCAAGTGCACCCACAGTATAATGTCCTCCTCCAGCTTTCCTCACACTTTAAAGTCCTCCTGCAGTGCCCCCAAAATAATATGTCTGTCACCTACCCATACCTCCCAACCGTCCCGATTTCCGCGGGACAGTCCCGATTTGGGTGACATGTCCCGCGGTCCCGGTTGGAGGGAGGTATGTCCCGATTTCAACTCAGATCTGCGTCCAGAGGACGCAGATCTGAGTTGAACACATATGCGGCTGAAGGAAGGAGCTGACACAGGTCAGCTCCTCGCTTCGCCGCTGCCCGCCTCTCTCCCTGACACATGCGGCTGAAGCTGCTCGCGTGCTCGCTTCGCCGCTGCGTCTCTCTCTCGCTGACACATGCGGCTGAAGCGAGGAGCTGACCTGTGTCAGCTCCTCGCTTCGCTGCTGCCGCCGGCTCCTGGACTTGTAGACGCGATGTACAAGCCAGGAGCCGGCGGCAGTGGCGAAGGGAGGAGCTGACACAGGTCAGCTCCTCGCTTCAGCCGCATGTGTCAGCGAGAGAGAGACGCAGCGGCGAAGCGAGCACGCGAGCAGCTTCAGCCGCATGTGTCAGGGAGAGAGGCGGGCAGCGGCGAAGCGAGGAGCTGACCTGTGTCAGCTCCTTCCTTCAGCCGCATGTGTCAGCGAGAGAGGCGGCGAGGGAGCGGAGGAGAAGGTAAGTTTAATGTGGAGGTGGAACGTGAATCTGGGGGCAGATGAAGGAGAGGACGGCATGACACTGGGGGCAGAGATGGAGAGGACATGAATCTGGTGGCAGAGATGGGGGACATGAATCTGGGGGCAGAGATGGAGAGGACATGAATCTGGTGGCAGAGATGGGGGACATGAATCTGGGGGCAGAGATGTGGGGACATGAATCTGGGGGCAGAGATGGAGGGACATGAATCTGGGGGCAGAGATGTGGGGACATGAATCTGGGGGCAGATATGGAGGGACATGAATCTGGGGGCAGAGATGGAGTGGACATGAAACTGGGGGCAGAGATGTGGGGACATGAATCTGGGGGCAGAGATGGAGGGACATGAATCTGGGGGCAGAGATGGAGGGACATGAATCTGGGGGCAGAGATGGAGTGGACATGAAACTGGGGGCAGAGATGGGGGACATGAATCTGGGGGCAGAGATGGAGAGGACATGAATCTGAGGGCAGAGATGGGGGACATGAAACTGGGGGCAGAGATGTGGGGACATGAATCTGGGGGCAGAGATGGAGGGACATGAATCTGGGGGCAGAGATGGGGGACATGAATCTGGGGGCAGATATGGAGGGACATGAATCTGGGGGCAGAGATGGAGTGGACATGAAACTGGGGGCAGATATGGAGGGACATGAATCTGGGGGCAGAGATGGAATGGACATGAAACTGGGGGCAGAGATGTGGGGACATGAATCTGGGGGCAGAGATGGAGGGACATGAATCTGGGGGCAGAGATGGAGTGGACATGAAACTGGGGGCAGAGATGGAGGGACATGAATCTGGGGGCAGAGATGGGGGACATTAATCTGGGGACAGAGATGTGGGGACATGAATCTGGGGGCAGAGATGGAGAGGACATGAATCTGAGGGCAGAGATGGGGGACATGAATCTGGGGGCAGAGATGGGGGACATGAATCTGGGGGCAGAGATGGGGGACATGAATCTGGGGGCAGAGATGGGGGACATGAATCTGGGGGCAGAGATGGAGAGGACATGAAACTGGGGGCAGAGATGGAGGGACATGAATCTGGGGGCAGAGATGGGGGGACATGAATCTGGGGGCAGAGATGGAGGGACAGGAATCTGGGGGCAGAGATGTGGGACATGAATCTGGGGGCAGAGATGTGGGGACATGAATCTGGGGGCAGAGATGTGGGGACATGAATCTGGGGGCAGAGATGGAGGGACATGAATCTGGGGGCAGAGATGGAGTGGACATGAAACTGGGGGCAGAGATGTGGGGACATGAATCTGGGGGCAGAGATGGAGGGACATGAATCTGGGGGCAGAGATGGAGTGGACATGAAACTGGGGGCAGAGATGGAGGGACATGAATCTGGGGGCAGAGATGAGGGACATGAATCTGGGGAAAGAGATGTGGGGACATGAATCTGGGGGCAGAGATGGAGAGCACATGAATCTGAGGGCAGAGATGGGGGACATGAATCTGGGGGCAGAGATGGGGGACATGAAACTGGGGGGCAGAGATGTGGGACATGAATCTGGGGGCAGAGATGTGGGGACATGAATCTGGGGGCAGAGATGGAGGGACATGAATCTGGGGGCAGAGATGGAGTGGACATGAAACTGGGGGCAGAGATGGAGGGACATGAATCTGGGGGCAGAGATGGGGGACATGAATCTGGGGACAGAGATGTGGGGACATGAATCTGGGGGCAGAGATGGAGAGGACATGAATCTGAGGGCAGAGATGGGGGACATGAATCTGGGGGCAGAGATGGGGGACATGAATCTGGGGGCAGAGATGGGGGACATGAATCTGGGGGCAGAGATGGGGGACATGAATCTGGGGGCAGAGATGGAGAGGACATGAAACTGGGGGCAGAGATGGAGGGACATGAATCTGGGGCAGAGATTGGGGGACATGAATCTGGGGGCAGAGATGGAGGGACAGGAATCTGGGGGCAGAGATGTGGGACATGAATCTGGGGGCAGAGATGTGGGGACATGAATCTGGGGGCAGAGATGTGGGGACATGAATCTGGGGGCAGAGATGGAGGGACATGAATCTGGGGGCAGAGATGGAGTGGACATGAAACTGGGGGCAGAGATGTGGGGACATGAATCTGGGGGCAGAGATGGAGGGACATGAATCTGGGGGCAGAGATGGAGTGGACATGAAACTGGGGGCAGAGATGGAGAGCACATGAATCTGAGGGCAGAGATGGGGGACATGAATCTGGGGGCAGAGATGGGGGACATGAAACTGGGGGCAGAGATGTGGGACATGAATCTTGGGGCAGAGATGTGGGGACATGAATCTGGGGGCAGAGATGGAGAGGACATGAAACTGGGGGCAGATGAAGGGTGTATATGAAACTGGGGGAGAGATAGAGGGGGGACATATAATTTACGGGTGACTGTAGGAGGATTATACTGTGTGCGGGCACATGAAAAATTAACGAGTGGGTGGAGTCAACACAAAAGTGGGCGGGGCTAAATTTGCCGCGGCGCGCTACGCGCACCGCACATTTTGTCCCTCTTTCAGTTCTTCAAAAGTTGGGAGGTATGCCTACCAAAAAAAAAAAAACCTCTAATACTCACCTTCCCTCACTCCCCTGCTGTTGCAGGCTGAAGTAGTCAGGGAGCTACACAATGTAAATGATGTCATCACATTGTGACTGCAGTTCCTGGGGAAGAGAGAAGATGAATGGTGAAGCAGGAAGCTGACTGCTACCTGCTTTACCATTGTATGCAACCCATCAGGGTCCCAATCAGCAGGGAAGCAAATGTAGAACTGTCCCACCCACACTACCATATGACACCATTGGCCCTATGGTTAAAACAGCCTTGCTTAGGACCAAAGAAAAATTTGCTCTGGATTTCAAGGTCCAAACACAGTCAGGAGAACTGGACTCCTTGCTCATCGTAATCTATGATGCTAGGAGTCCCTGATTCACGGTCCCGGACCATATAGAGTCCAGGCAATAGAGTTGCAAGGAGGCAGAGACCCCTAGCACCATGACATTAGAGTCCAAACTGAGCTTTTGCACCAGTACCTTTTAGCCCTTATTTATGCCCATGCTCCCAAGCTCCCCCTAGTGGCTGCTGCAGTTGAATTGCAACACTGCATGATGTTAGGAGGAAAAATTCACTTTAACTAAACTATTTGGAATCACATTGGACAGAATGATGTCTAACTTTTTCTTGGCAATGTCAAAGGGTCTTATAAAAAAAAATTGAAATGTAAAAAATTAAAAAATTCCTCCAGTCATTGAACTCATTGGGGAACATTCAGGGATGTCTTTTTCGATGATTTTACAAGGTTCTGCGTTCATTTTTTTTCTCCCCAAACGGGTTATTCTCCTACTGCAGGAGAGTGATTGTGAGGAGTAATATAGCCCCTGGGAAGGAAGGATTCTCCAGCCTAACCATCCAGCTGACAGTATGAATGATCACCAGCCAGCATAAAATGTAATGATATAGCAATGAGAGGAATGACATCTGCATAGCGGGTCCTGGCTGCCTGTCACAAATTCTTCACTGGTGACTACCGCTTGATACATTGCCACATCTCAGCCCTCCAAAGTGCTTTTACAGCATAAAGACTTTGCCTGCCATCCAACCTCTCCTTTATATATTTCAAGTGCTGGGAAATTTGATTGTCAACATGTAATATATGTGAGGTCCACGTAATGAATCACGTTTGACACTTGGCTGCCAGTTCGAAAAGTTTGGTATGGAATTGCAATAAGGGAACCTGTGGAGCCTCTGAAACTAGAAGGGTTGTAGGAAAGTAGAGGGCTACTGCTTTGCGTCCCCATAAACTAGCACAAGCAGAGTGACTACAAAGATCATCACTTGCTGTGGAGGTCTCAGTATGTCCATGTTCGATTATTCCCTGATCCTGGTCTATAGTCTCTCACTCTGCCAAATCAGTATCCCTGCGCTATGCTGAGGAGGCGCAATAGCCCGAAACAGCGCTGTCCATAGCTGGGAATCTGTTCCTTTTGGAATAGAAATACTAATTTGGCAATTAAATCCGCATCATGTTAGTAGACTTTTTAACTGAGTCATGCATGATGTTAAGGAGGCTGCCCTCTAGAGGACGGCGTACAGAGTGCACTGTTCTCCTAATTACATCCTGGAGAATAGATTTGCATATTTTGTACCCATGCATTACATGGGCAGCCTATTGATTTCAGTGGAAAATGTTGTGGGGATAATTACACTCCTTAAGAAGAGAGCACATGGAGAGGCGCATGGAGACGTACAAAGCCATTTTCACTCCACTGGGGGATTATGGGAAATATGCAAATCTGTTTTCCAGGCTGTAAATAGGAAAATGATGCCTAGGCTTGCTGCCTTCTAGGAACAGCCCCCTTAAACATAATGCATGACTTTATCAACAAGCCTATTGCTATGATGCGAAGTTTAGCCAAACCAGTAGATCTATTCCAAAAGGAACAGAATCCCAGCTGTGGACAGAGCTGTTTCAATCTGTTGGATCCCATCAGCACAGTGTAGGGAAAACTGGCTTGGCAGAGATGAGAGCCTTCTAGACTAGGTTCTGTGGATAATATCACTCCTTAAGGAGAGAGCACTTTGCATGCGTACAGAGACTTACAAAGCCATTTTGGCTCCACTGGGGGATTATGGGAAATATGCAAATCTGTTTTCCTATTTACATCCTGGAAAACAGACTTGTATATTTCCCAGTGGAAAATGTGTAATAATTAATGTCCCCAGTGGTGGCACTGTAGGGAAATGAAACACTTGCTGCTGGATCCTCCCACACATTTCAGCAGTTTGCTCAGGTCTAAGCATTGATACCCTGTGATCAGCTTATTCTTAGACCCCTGCTAACATAGACGAATTGTTGGGACTTGGACAACCGATTTAAAGGGGCTGTATGATGAATAAGGCTTATTGCCTCTTATAACTGATCATAAGAACAGGGGTTCTGAGTAGCTCAGTTTTAATGGAGTGGCCACTCCTTTATATCTTTCATGACTACCAAGCACTGTACTCCGATAAATTTGAATGGAGGGGAAGACCCCATGCATGACCATTGTTCCATTTGTCCTGTGGATAGGTGATAGGTTTACCATTTAAGTGTTACTTAAATTCCTTGTCCTCTGTTAGGTTACTCTCACCTCTTGTGTCATTGATTTCTGTTTTGGTCTTCTTTCTTTAGCTATTTTATGACTAAAGAGATTGTCCAGTACTTCAGTGAATGACAGGTTTATTGTGAAGTTATGTGCTCCCCCCTGGATCACTGACCGCTTCTGTGCTTGGCTGTTGAAGATGGTATTTCCTGTATGAACAGGAGAGCAAAGTCACAATTCAGGTCTACAGGAGTCAGATCAAGGCTCTAAGAGACCTTCTAGAATATAATTGCTGAGGATATCCGTGCTCCAAAAGGGAGCACATAACTTCCCAATAAAGCCATCATTAAGTTATTCAGTGATATTACACTACAGACAGGCTCATTCTCAAATCGGGACAATATCAAAAACATTTTCTAGAGTTCTTCATTATAGTATACCAATAGAAGTGTCTAAAGATAGATAGATAGATAGATAGATAGATAGATAGATAGATAGATAGATAGATAGATAGATAATGGGATACATAGATAGATAGGAGATAGATAGATAGGAGATAGATAGGTAGATAGGAGATAGATAGATAGATAGATAGATAGATAGATAGATAGATAGATAGATAGATAGATGGATGGATAGATACATAGATAGGAGATAGATAGATAGATAGATAGATAGATAGATAGATAGATAGATAGATAGATAGGTAATGGGATAGATAGATAGATAGATAGGAGATAGATAGATAGATAGATAGATAGATAGATAGATAATATGATTGATAGATAGATAGATAGGAGATAGATAGATAGATAGATAGATAGATAGATAGATAGATAGATAGATAATATGATTGATAGATAGATAGATAGATAATATGATAGATAGATAGATAGATATTCAGTCACCATTATGACTATGATCTTTCATCATTTTGTTTTATTTCACAGGTCCACCTGGACCACCTGGAGTGGTGATCGTGGAGGAAATTACAGAGAGTACAGCCACCTTGTCTTGGAGTCCTGGTGCTGATAACCACAGTCCCATCCTCTATTACAATTTACAGGCCCGCAGCCCTTTCTCACTAGGATGGCAGACTGTGAAAACTGGTAAGCTTCATTTCCAATAATTGCAATACTGAGAGAAACAAGATTTAGCAAAATGTAGCAAAACCGGAGTAAAACATATGTATGACCAGATGGTTTACAGGTTGACTATGGCCTTATTGGGTGGCTATTTTTAATAGGTGGCGCCAAGGTAGTTTCACATTTTCAAACAATAACTTATTTGCATACTGGTTCCAAAAAATTCCTAGTGGATGACCTTTAAGTCGCCTTATGTCTACTTACGACAAGAAACAACAATACCTCTCTTTACTTGACCATCTACTGCATAGTCAAGGCAGACCCAGCAAAGCAGCTCTCATAGAGGAGATCCTAAACAGAGATCACCGATCTTGAGATTTCAGGATCGATTTTAAAATCCGATTTCCGATCATTTTCCAGCCGATACCGATCATGAAATTTGCTCGATCGCCGATCGGAATCCGATTTTTTCCGATCCCGATCGCTCAACCCTAGTCAATGCTTCTCTATGGCAAAAGTCACTTTTAGGGTTGAGCCAATCTTGAGATTTCAAAATCTGATTTCCGATCATTTTCCAGCCAATCCCGATCGTGATCATGAAATTTTCTTGATCGCCGATCGGGATCCCATCTTTTCTGATCTCGAGCGCTCAACCCTAGCCAACACACAATATAGTGGCCCGTGCACTATATATCTTTTTAGTTTTTCTTACATCTAGTAGATATCCCCTCAACCCTGTCTAAGCCTCTCACCTCTGCCAGATCAGTCCTCTCTACGCCAAGCTGATGAGATGCAAATACATTGAAACAGCTGTCCTTGGCTGAGAGACTGTATCTGGTATAATCCCAACATCATTGCAAACAAAGGCCTCTGAGAAGGTCGGCACGATGTTAAAGGGAGCATCCTCTATAGGTGTGTTTGACTGAGACTCTGTATTCCTAATTACATAATGGAAGATAGCCTTGCACATTCTCAGTGAGCGCCCTCTATTGGTGTGCATACTTGAGGCACTGACATCCTAATTACATCATGGAAGTCGGATTTGCATATTCTTCCCATGTTACATCTACTAGTGAGAACAATGTCCTCGTGTCTTCTTTCCCCCCGTGGTGATCCCTGATGGACGTATGTCTTGTTTCCACCGTAACTCACCAAAGGCTGATCATCCCTTTAAACACTAGGATGGATGGAGAAAGCTAGACAACCCCGCAGCTGCTGCTTAGACGAAGAAACAATAGGATCATATCTGTACATGATCTAATTTCTCCCACAGGGAGCAGGCATGAGAAAATGTCATAGGCAGTGGAATACTCCTGGGTCCAGTTGACAGCAACCATGGCGTCAATCTAATATCTGTACAGGCATAAAGAGGACCCGTGGCATCTGCTTCCTTAGAAGTCGCCATCTCAAGATCTTTCCTGCCACATTTTGATGCGTAGTTAACTTTTAGTTTTAGTATTTTTGAAAATGTTAAAAAAGAACTTTTTGTTTCAATACAGAAAATATATTTGTAATTTCTTCCCATTGGCTTTATGAGGGCTTCATTTTTAAGGGACCGTCATGCAGTTTTCATAGGCACCGTATGGAGGTACATAGGAAATAATGGGCTTTCCCGATCTGTGCCCCGAGTAAAGAGCTATCGGTCCCGGTACAGAAGCTCTTTACAGTCAGAAGGGCATTCCTGACAGTCAGGAACGTCCTTCTCCACAGCAGCACCTATCGTGCTGTACAGTTCCTCCCCACTCACACTGTACAGCGCGATAGGTGCTGTTGTGAAGAAGGACGTACCTGACAGACTGTCAGGAACGCCCTTCTGACTGTAAATAGCTACTGTACCGGGACCGATAGCTCTTTACCCGGGGCACAGATCGGGAAAGCCGAATTCAGTGCACTGTCGACTTTCCAGCAGTATATGGAACTTCCTGTGCCCAATCTGATGAAAGGTCCTCTTTAAGAAAGGCTATTCTTACCCTACCTTTACAATTCTTCGCCGTGCTGCCAATTGGTTTTCTCCACATACAAATGAGTCTCCAGACAGCACAAGGGGCGGTCTCCCTGCGCTGAAGCAGTACAGGGGGTGTCCCCTATTCTGCCTAAAGACTCTCCAGTGACGCCCTTCTTTTTCTACAGCCACACACATCCTCCTGCGTCTTCTGTCCTAGAGACTGTGTTCACTTTTGTAGCAGCCATAGAAAAATGACCAACAAGACATGTGTAGTTGGCCATTTTCCTGTGGCCAAACGGGAGAGGCCACAGGAAAATAGCCGATGGACATGCGCAGTCGGTGCTTTTGCAGGAAGACGTGCGGTGACATTGGAGAAGATGGAGGGCATTGCTGGAGAGTTTTCAAGGACCACAGGAGACACTCCCAGTGCTGTTTGGGCACATCTCCCCTCCCACTACCCGCCCACACTCTCCTAAGCCACAAGCCCCGCCTTCTTCCTAGGTCTGTAACACTAACCTGGGAGGTGGGGGCAGCGAGGCAAGAAGAGGAGCGAGATCAGCGGGGAGGGGCAGCGATCTGTGCAGGTAAGTGTTAGCTACTAGAGATGTAAGCTAGTCTCCCATTAGAATGAATGGACACAGCTGGCATGCAGGAGGTTAAGTGGCCGGTCGCCGGCACAGGCTGTGTGCCGACTGCAACCATTCAATCCTATGGGACCTAGCTAACATTGTTAGCTTTTCCCACAATGTTTGGCCGGTAGCAAAGCATTGTGGGAAATAACCTCCGACCTTGATCCCGACTAAAAAGATTGGTCTCAGAATTCCGATCGCAATTGTGAAATTTACTCGATCGCCAATCAGAATCCGAACTTTTCCAATCCCAATCATTCAAACCTAGTCAAGAGTTATCTCGGACACCAGCCTTTACAGATATCGTCAGGATATTTTAGTAAACACCCACTGTGAATAAAGCGGGTACAGCTCCTGAGCTCATACTATATCTACACCATAATAGTACAGAATGGCCATTTTTAAGGGCTATCATTAAGGTGGTTTTTCCATGAACAACATTTACTGCCTCTGTAACCCTACAAATATAAGAATGGGGAGTGGGGTACAGGTGTGACCACCACTTCATTTACTTTTTTGGGATTGACGAGGCTATGTACTCAGCTATCTCTGTGAGTCTCACAGAAGTAAATGTATCGGTGGCCACACAAGAGGCTTGAGGACCCCATTTCTGGTTGTCCCAGCAGTCAGACCCTCAGATATTAAACACTTATCCTTTAATTAACCCAACAAATCAAGCATGGCATTGATTCCTACAGTCCGCCCCCTTTGAGGAAGAACTTGCAATTGAATGGACATGAACATGTATCTTTTCTGTCTAGAGTTGCCCATTTTAGGGGTTCTCCAGGATTAGAAAAAAATATCACTTTTTCACAACTAGCTCCACTTCCTTTTCTCAGGAAGTGACATCATGTCCATTGGTTACATGGCCATGCTACAGTTCAGTCCTATTCCAATATATGGGACTGAGCATGGCCATGTGACCAGTGGAAGTGATGTCATTTCCTAAAAATAGAAGGTGGAGCTATTTCAGAAATAAAGCAGCCATATAGCTAGGACAACAATTTCAAGGTATGTCCACTGAAGGACTTTAATAGTAGTCAAGTAACAGGCACAATGGACCCGTCTCTGACGGTTCCCATTGACTTTAATGTAAAAAACATGGCGGGCACTTTATTCCATCACATTTGCATTCAAGACTTTTTCTTCCATCACAAAATTAAAAAAACATGATAAGAAAAAATATTCATTATATTAAATGCAGACTGACCCCCGACAGAGGAGACTACATCTGCATCTGTCTTTGAATTTCCATTTCCATTTCCATTCCTGTGATGGATGAGAGCAACAGACTTCATATAACACTATACAAGTTTTTTTCCATCTCTATTAAAGTAACCCATTGTCACCACAATAAGGCTGGGTTCACACCTGAACCTAGTTTCCGTTCAGGAATTCTGATCCCCATTCCGCTTTAAAAATGCATTTTTCTGTATTTTTTGGGTGGAAACCCAATGGACCCCATTAAAATGTATGGAGTCCTTAGGTTTGTGCAGGTAACCACTTTGAGTTATCGATTTTCAAGTCCCCTAAAGAAAGGAAACCTCAACACAGGTGTCATTACAGGGTTCACACCTATCATTACGATGAATTATATAGAGAACAGTACAAAAATAGGGTTGAGCGATCGGGATCGGAAAAGATCGAGATCGGCGATCGAGTAAATTTGGCGATCACGATTGGAATTCCGATCTTTTTCGGCGGGATCGAGGTCAGTTCCTACAGTGCTTGACTACTGGCCAATCATTGTGGGCAAAAGCTAACATTAGGGTTGAGCGATCGGGATTGGGAAAGATCAGATCCCGATCGGCGATCGAGCAAATTTTACAATCGGGATCGGCTGGAAAATGATCGAAAATCGGATTTTAAAAACGATCCTGAAATCTCAACCCAATACAAAAACCACCAAACCGGTATTATTTTTGTAAAACGATCTAAAATAAACAGTTCAAGCACATAACTATAAGATTGCGCACTCTGACCATTACCCGTCTTTGCCCCCTTTTTTTTCATTAGTATTTTCTAAATCAATTTTTCATCATGCCTGCGATTTACCTCGCGCAATAGAACTAGGCCACAAGTAAAAGCGATTTTTTTTTTTTTTTTTTCTTCCATTCATCTTCGATTGTCATCTCGTGGCTAACTTAATGAGAATGAATTGCCGGAGCCAGGCTTACTACCAGTGCCCAGAAGAAAATTAATTGCATAACCTCCATACTGTATCTCCAGCTACAATTCTTCCCCGTCTTTTGATAGGATACAATAGCAGATGGTTAACAAGAATCCCCTGTAGGGATGTAGAGAAATGGAGCTGGCATGGCTATTTTTTTTAAAAAAAAAGTGCGCTGACAGACATGCATCATTATAGGAGGTATTTCAACGTATCATTAGAATAAAGCTTCGAGACGTTCCGATAAGCAAAGCGCCTTGCTTACCTAATCGGCGGCCAAATTATGGCGGCTGAAATTGCAAAGCCTGTGTCTAATTTGCAGTCACGCTTTATTACACGCAAGCCGGGACAGCTAATAAGGAGCCACATGTATAACAATGACATCTATCTCAAACCTTCAAGGATTTCTACTTTCATCATATCAAACGGGGGCCAGAGAAACCTTGATCTGTCTGCGGACGTCCGATGTAAATGTAGGTCAAGTCATATTTATAGAAAACTTTCATAGGGGCGTCAAATGAATTCGCCATTCGTATCCAGATTCCAATTGGCTTGGGAAAGTAGAAAAAAAAATACTAAGAAGGAGTTAATGGAACTTTTTTTTAATTAAAAAATAAAATTTCCTTATGGGAATCTTCTCCATTTGGAAAACCGCTTTTGAGAAATGGGTAGTACAAAGGAATCTAAGAAACTTTGTAATATGTCTTATTAAAGTCATCTGTTTCCTTCTTGATGTATCAGGCTGGTTTCATCCTCCTTATCTTCAATGCTTATTTGAATATAATCTGTCTCCATACTCAGCCTCACACAAAAGTCTATGGAGAGGGGAGGGGGAAGAGGTTCATTGAATTATTGCCTTATACTGTGCAAAAGTAGAATCTTATCTTGAAGCTACAGACGTGACAGAAGGGCTCACAGTGTATCTTTTCTAACAGCCTCCCCCTCCCCTCTCCTTAGATTTCTATATAAAAAATAACACATTACTATAGTAAGGTATACCACAAAGTTTCTTATATTTACCCACACTATTTGTTTATGTAAAAAGTTGTTTTATAATTTGCTCTCTGCTTTGAGGAACTCCCCCTTCCCCTCTCCTTAGATTTCTATATAAATAAAAAAAAAAAAAACATATTACCGTATATACTCGAGTATAAACCGACTTTTTCAGCCCCCCTCCCCAGTACCCAGAAACTACTGCACCCAAAAACTCTGATCATTTTAATTTTTGAAATTTTCCAGTAGCTGTTTCATTCCCCCCCGGCTTATACTTGAGTCAATAAGTTTTCTCAGTTTTTTGTGGTAAAATTAGGGGCCTCGGCTTATATTCGGGTCGGCTTATACTTGAGTATATATGGTACTTTAATAAGATATACCACAAAATTTCATTTATGAAAAGCAGTTTTATAATTTGCTCTCTATTTGAAGAATTCCCCCTTCCCCTCTCCTTAGACTTCTATATAAAAAATAGCATATTACTTTAATAATATATAACACAAAGTTTCTTATATTTATCTACACTATTTATTTATGAAAAGTAGTTTTATAATTTGCTCTCTGCTTTGAGGAACGACCCCTTCCCCTCTCCTTAGACTTCTATATAAAAATAAAAAAATAGCATATTAATTTAATAAGATATACCACAAGGTCTCGTATATTTATCTACACTATTCATTTGTAAAAAGTAGTTTTATAATTTGCTCTCTGCTTTGAGGAACTCCCCCTTCCCCTCTCCTTAGACTTCTATTTAAAAATAAAAAATAACATATTAATTTAATAAGATATATCACAAGGTCTCTTATATTTATCTACACTATTCATTTGTAAAAAGTAGTTTTATAATTTGCGCTCTGCTTTGAAGAACTCCCCCTTCCTCTCTCCATAGACCTTAGACTTCTATATATAAAAAATAACATATTACTTTAATAAGATATACCACAAAGTTACTTATATTTACCCCATTTATTCATTTATGAAAAGTGGTTTTACAATTTGTTCTATACTTTGAGGCTCCCTCTTCCCCTCTCCTTAGACTTTTATATAAAAAAAAATAGCATATTACTTTAATAATATATAGCACAAAGTTTCTTATATTTACCCTCACTATTCGTTTATGAAAAGTGGTTTTATAATTTGTTCTCTGCTTTGAAGAACTCCCCCTTCCCCTCTCCTTAGACTTCTATATAAAAAATAACATATTAATTTAATAAGATATATCACAAGGTTTCATATATTTACCTGCACTATTCATTTGTAAAAAGTAGTTTTATAATTTGCGCTCTGCTTTGAAGAACTCCCCCTTCCTCTCTCCATAGACCTTAGACTTCTATATATAAAAAAATAACATATTACTTTAATAAGATATACCACAAAGTTTCTTATATTTACCCAATCTATTAATTTATGACAATTGGTTTTACAATTTGCTCTCTACTTTGAGGCTCCCTCTTCCCCTCTCCTTAGACTTCTATATAAAAAAAATAACATATTACTTTAATAAGATATACCACAAAGTTTCTTATATTTACCTACTCTATTCATTTATGAAAAGTGGTTTTACAATTTGCTCTCTACTTTGAGGCTCCCTCTTCCCCTCTCCTTAGACTTCTATATAAAAAAATAACATATTACTTTAATAAGATATACCACGAAGTTTCTTATATTTACCCTCACTATTCGTTTATGAAAAGTGGTTTTATAATTTGCTCTCTGCTTTGAGGAACTCCCCCTTCCCCTCTCCGTAGACTTCTATTGTATACATTCGATCAGTGACAGACTGAGGCAAATAAGTGAAGGGATATACACTTTTCTTTAATAAAATATAGTATAATGTTTGTTATCTTCAACTTAACTATCAATTTATGAACCAAAAAATGAAAAGTTTAGCTAACGCTCACTTTAAGGTATGAGTTGTAAGATATAGTAAGTACATAAGCTTTTCCTTGTTGCTGGTGGCCAGATTTTTATCGTTTACCTCTGACTATACAAGAAATAGTGAACTGTGCCTCAGAAATACACAACATCAGTATAATATCAAGATATTTCATCATTTTAGGACAAAAATGGTGGTCAAGGATGGAGACAAAACAACAGTACGATTGGGTCTCCCAACCATTGTCAGTCAAGTGTTTCATTGCTGGTCTGACGGAAAACATTGAACAAAGTTTAGACTTTAAGATGTCTCTGGATCTCTAGATACTTTAGAAGTACTTTGAGATGTTTTAGCTCCCCAGCATGACCTACTTAATCCATACATCTTTTCAGTGTATTGTACCTTCTCAGGTGTGTGATGTGATATCATACAAAACATGAAGCTTTTCTACAGCCAGAAAGAAAAACTGTCCTACAAGATTCTTCTGTCCGGCGGACTCTCTCATTGTAAATCAATCATTTTCTATTTAGGCTTTTCCAGCCTTCAGTTCCTCAAAGAAGAATGTGTTTGAAAGCTACTACAGACAGACATACTGTATTAGTTGACTTGTTATGTCATCCGGTCACCAAGATACTCCTCTTCTTCCTTCCTCAAGTGTCCCTAGCTCTTCTTCTTCCCATCTCTGTCATTGCTCTCCCTGTTATCTAGTGAAATTCTTGTAAAGAGTCTCTTCCACCTTGGAGAACCCAGCGTGGCCATGCAGGATAAGATCAACCTATGTATTTCATTGGACACTGTGTAGTTCTTTATTTCTCCTGTGGGGGCACTGCAGCAAAATGAAACACTCTCTCCTTTCTTTCCTGAAGATCACAGCAGATTGTTGTGATCTCAGGAGTAATGGTTATTTCCTGGGAACCGTTCTAACAAAGAGGGATTTCCAAAGTGGACACCCCTTTAAAGGGGTTCAAAATACCTTTCAAACCAATAATAGTGCTTTGTTGGAGACTTTAATAGGAGCAGCAGTATACAAATCAATGAAGCAATGGTGAGAGTTAGTCCTCTATTAATGGATATGCAAATGAACCGTCAAGTGCACACGGGGGCAGGGCCTGACTTTCCAGATTTTCCAACAAGTGCTCCAGATCTCCTCTGAAATTGCTGCCCATCACTGCCACCAGTGGCGTAACTACCGCCATAGCAGCGGAGGCAGCTGCCACAGGGCCCGGGACATTAGGGGCCTGGTGACAGCCGCTACCGCTGCTATCATTATACTCGGGGGGGGTTTCGGAGCCCCGAGTATAATGATTGGCGGACAGGGAGAGGTAAGAAACATAAAAAACATGTTACTTACCTTTCCACGATCCTGCCAGGCCTCCTTCCTGACGTCTCTGACGTCACATGAACCCGGCCCGCGTCCCGGGTCATGTGACGTCCGACGTAATTGAACAAGGACAGCATCGCAGAAGGTAGCGGAGAAGACAGCGTAGGAGCCAGGGGACAGGTAAGTAACAGTAGTTTTTTATGTTTTTATTCCCCCGGGTCTCCGATTATTATACTCTGGGGTCTGAAAAGACCCCAAAGTATAATAATTGTTTATGGGTGTCCCCAGTGGGACATAATACTGTGTGCAGGGGCCACTATGGGGCATAATACTGTGTGCAGGGGCCACTATAGGGCATAATACTGTGTGCAGGGGCCACTATGGGGCATAATACTGTGTGCAGGGGCCACTATCGGGATAATACTGTGTGCAGGGGCCACTATGGGGGATAATACTGTGTGCAGGGGCCACTATGGGACATAATACTGTGTGTAGGGGCCACTATTGGGGATAATACTGTGTGTAGGGGCCACTAAGGGACATAATACTGTGTTAAGGGGCCATTATGGGGCATAATAGAACGCGCAGAAATGCGTAGGAGGGGGTCGGTCGAGGTCTTCGGCGTCGGTCGGGGTTGGGGGGGCATGTCAAAAGTTTGCCACGGGGCCCCGCCATTCCTAGTTACGCCACTGACTGCCACTTTATCCATGATTGACGTTTTAACAAATATGGCAAATCAAGCCCAGCCCCCAGTGCACTTGCAGTCTCATTGGCCTATCCATAAAAAGATTTTTTTTTTCTCATTGTTTCATTGGTTTGTGGCCACCAAAGTAGGTTTTTGCTCCTATTGAAATCCCCTACATGATACTATTATTGGTTTAGGAAGCATTTTTGGGCCTGAGACTTCCTAATGAAAAACAAGGACAACTTTAGTTTGAGTTTAAGAAAAAGTAGTCCAAATAAATTCATGAACATCTCCGCAACCTGTAAAATATGCCTTTAATATAGGAAGCCATAAAGAGCTGACTACAGCTTATCAGGGGCAAGTAGTGAGGTGCGTTTAATACGTTTTGTTTTATACAAAATGTTATTACATTTCAGACAGATTATATTACTTTTAGCAATAAAAGTGAGAAAGCGCCGCAGTCATTTTCCTATTCTGTTATTTATAAAAAGCCTTTCGGGTTCCGTGAACCTAACATTATTCCTTTTCTTTAAGAGCTTGATGGCTGGAGGCATTTGGGCTTGCGATCCAATTTTGTGAGTGTTGATACATAGGCAATTTACTGCTCCAGGTAGCCATAAAAAGTATGCGAAGGATCAGGAACTTTACCCTTCACTGTAAACATTGTGCAAGCCGCAGAGCAACAAATATTTCACAGCTTTGGGAAAATCTGGTGCCGGGGACTCGCTGACTTACACAAAAATACAGCGAGTGTACAAGTCTGGAAGCCAAAGTCATAGCTCAGGAGAATGAGGAATCATTGGAATATGGTAAAGACGCACAATTCATTATTATGTCTACATTATCACTTACTCATACCTAATAAATGATCTCGCGGTGCAGTACGTATAGGGGAGCCATACTGCAACTTTCTGGTAGTGGAATTGGAACTGTATTGTACAGTATGAACAAGTGTATACACAGATATACACAATACTCACAAATACACATAGATATACACACAATACTCACAAATACACATAGATATACACACAATACTCACAAATACACAGATATACACACAATACTCACAAATACACATAGATATACACACAATACTCACAAATACACATAGATATACACATAGTACTCACAAATACACATAGATATACACACAATACTCACAAATACACATAGATATACACACAATACTCACAAATACACAGATATACACACAATACTCACAAATACACATAGATATACACACAATACTCACAAATACACATAGATATACACACAGTACTCACAAATACACATAGATATACACACAATACTCACAAATACACATAGATATACACACAGTACTCACAAGTTTACTCACAAATATACACATACAGTACATATATACACACACACAGTAAACTCCAATAGCATACGCATACATATAACATTCTCATACGCACATACATGCACTCATATCCACACACATACTGATTACATACAGTACACTCCCACCAACATACATACATACTCCTACTCACATACACATATTCGCACATATACACATAAAGTTCACTCCCAACCACATATACATACATACATCAATACATACAAATACAGTATACTCCCACCAACATACACATACATATTAATGCGCACATACATACACACTTATTCATACACATACAGTACACTCCCACTCACATACATACTAATACACACACACATATATAATATATATGTATGTATACACATGTATGTACACACATACACTTAAACATACTCATGTACGGACACACAGACATAGGAGTGTCGGAGATCGCTGTACTTTGGTTATCTTTGGTGTTCTGATTTAAATGAATGGAGTATTGTGACGACCGGATAGGGGATAGCTTGTGTTCATGGGAAAACCCCTTTAAGAAACCTTAACTGTATATATTTGCATTATCAGACCTATTTCTGCCTTACTAGCTATGATACTGTTATATTGCTATACCATGATCATCCTCTGGGGGTGCTATATCATCAATCACATCTCAATTTTCCTTCCCTCCCTACCCATAGACACACTTTTATTGTCTCAGACGATGTCGTTTGATGTCATGTCCTCTCTATCCCACAGTTCCTGACATTATAAGTGGAGACATGGAATCTGCCATGGCAGTCGATCTGAATCCCTGGGTGGAATATGAGTTTCGAGTGGTAGCCACAAACAGTATTGGGACTGGAGATCCCAGCATACCATCCCGGGTCATCAGGACTAGTGAAGCAGGTAAAGTAAACCAGATTTTATACTAAATTGAAAGATTTAATCCAAGTCGTTTATTGTCTATGGGTTTTGACCATTATGGGGCTTGTTTTGGAGTACGAGCCATAAAAAAGTCACACGTTCTTGTGCAAAGGGAACATGTTGAACTAAAAAAATTGTAACTTTTTGAGTTTTGCCCCCACCCCTCTTCCATACCGGTTTCTTCGAAGAGGAAATAGCAGGGGTATGTTGAAGAATGGGACATTGGCCCCATCCGATTTTCCATTATTTGGGCCAGTTTTATGGTGTAGATTTGTTTTTAGGTGCATGGACCGTGAAGGACTCTCCAAAATTATGATCACTTGTGCAGGAGTGGATTGAGCAGAAGGGAGAAGTATAATAACTTCTTATATACTTCACATTACTTTTCTAGTCATTTTAGGCTTTGGCTCAAAAAACCGCAGCAATATCTGCAACAAAAGAAGCTGCGTTACCGCAACGTGGGGCCTCAACCTTAGAGTCGTTTTTTGTTTATTCCAAGGATCTTTCAAGAATAAGAGGATCTCTAAGTATTTGATACCATTGGGACTCAACGATCAGCCATAATCTGTGAGAAAATGAGGCAGGAAGAGAGTAAGGGTAGGTGAACATGGAAGAATTTGTGGCAAATTCCACCTCTGAATCAGTGGCAGATTCCGCCCAGATTTTGTCTCCAATTGTTGTCACTGGATCAGAGTAGGATATTGAAATAATAAGTGTACTGTACGATCTTGCCGCAGATTCCACGGCTTGAGACCCCTGCTTATTAGGACCATTCATCTGGGGCTAATGTGTAGCAGAAAGCTGCAAATGAATACCTGGCATCGGCATCCCATCGCGAGTAGGCAGCAGCTGTAAAACGGCCGTGGAAAAGATATTCCTCTTCATTTTCCTCTGGGTGAACTTACCCTAAGGGTCCATTTACATAGAGTTTTTTGGCGCTGATTTTGACGCTGAATCCGCGTCAGAATCCACATGGAAAAAAAACCTCCCATTGACCTCAATGGGAGGCTTTTTTTCACGTGGATTCAGCATCAAAATCAACACCCAAAAACTCTGTGTGAATGGACCTCAAGAGTTTAACTTCACTACAGGTGAACTGAAGCATTATACGGTTTCCATTCGAATCAGTAGATGCTCTTTTTAATGCTAAACATCCCCCATCCCCAATTCTATACCCTAAGGCTGCATTGGAGATCCCTGGTGCTGATCCATCTAAACTTGCCAATCGACTGACTTTTTCATCTGGCAATTTCAATAGGATGGACATCCAACGCACCCCATTATAGTCCATTATAGTCAATGAGGTCCCCCAGAGTCCATTTTTAATGGACCCCATTATAATCAATGAAGTCCCTCGGATTCCATTTTTAATGGATCCCATTATAGTCAATGAGGTCCCTCGGATTCCATTTTTGTCTGTTCTAGAATGGATCCATTTTTCCGTTCTTCTATAAGAATAATACAAAAATGAGTTTTCGAAACTTGTCAGCCCTTATCAGATCAAACCCTGAGTCTCCTTACGCGGCACAGTAAGAAGGTATGTTATGTTTACTCTTTAACCTAGTGGATATTACGAGACGTCTCGGCTTTGGCTTGGGGCTGAACCTCTTGCATCTTGCATGTTTTGACATAGCGTTCCGGGTGATTACTTCAGTGCTTCATCCTGCAGGCACTAACCTCTTCTGGAAGTAAGAGATAATAGCAATAACCATATGGGAAGCATATAACATTAACATACATTGGTGAAATGGATGCCGAGTAAGGGATCCGGGGAGGAATCTTAATTGCTATTACCAAAGTCAATATGCAATTTATTTTCCCCTTCCCAGACATAGACATAATTGCCAAATGTTTTACTGGGGATGTGATTGCCTTTCTTCAGGTCAATATAACTATAACTATAGGACGAGTATTTCCAGCCGCTTAGAATTCAATAAAGATCCAAGTCTGCAGTCCCCCTTCCCCCCCGCAACGTCTTCCTTTTATGTAAGTACGAGCGCCCTTCACAAAAACAGCATCATCTGAATGGATTGGAGACTGGAGACACAATGTGTAGTCGGCAGCCGGGTCAGTCTTCTTCTAAAGGCAGCAAACTG
>NC_134266.1:259555384-259617884 GCF_031893055.1 Leptodactylus fuscus | reverse complement strand
ACAATTCTTAAGGGGCACGTAAAAGGATTGTCGTAGCAGGATTTGGTTCTCAGCAATGGTGAATGTTGAAATAGAAATGTAGAATTATGTAAAAACTACGTAAAAATTTAGTGACCATACATGGTCATGTGTGTCTCTAGAGATAGTTGAGCTCTCCCTTCTGACCAACAGGGGGCATCCTTCCCTTATTTGGTCTGGGTTAACCTGTCGGTCTGTAGAAAGACCTGACTATGTTGGCAATATAGCATAGATTACTGTTGGAAGAGCCCAGTTTTGGGTAAGGAGATTGGGCAGTTGGATTTCAACATACCCAATCCTTCAGTTTTCAGGGGAGATAGGCCACTGCCAAAGGTGTCTGGCGGTAGCTTTTTCCCCTCTCCATATTAAGCCCCAATGTAGAGATTTTCCAAAATTTTCCAAAATTTCAAAATTTAGTGGGATACGTGTGCTGAAGATCTCATAAGAATACTATAAATTTAATTCAAAGTAGTAAAAAATCAAAATAAAAAAGTAGAAATTCCAAAGATGCTTTGTCCTCATGTAGCCTTGTCTTTTCGTTTATGTCTCCAACGTAATAACGTGATGTCCAAGGGGACAGCAAGTCCCCAGAACGTGGTGGTCAGTTATGGGCCACCCGAGTGTCATGCCATCCATTCGTGGACACAAATGACTCAAAAAATAGAGACAAGTTTTTGCATAAATGATGGAAATCTCAGAAATAAGGCGCCGTCACCTTACTCATGCCCATGTAGATGTCAGCTTTAGGCGTCCTCGTATTTTTGGCCGTGCAGGCTAGACTAATATTGCAGGGTAATTAATTTATGGAGTTGAATTGGACTCTATTTATGCAAATTGACAATATCTACAGATGAAATGTTTGCACAACATATCACATCTGCCGGGTATAAAAGCATTAATGGGTTTTAATTTATCAGCTGGGAACGTTCTCTGGCTTTTTGAAGAGTCACGCTCCGCTTTTATTAAACCTTCTAAGCAAAGAGAAATGTCAATATCCGCCAGAAAATATGGCTTTTATATAGAAATATGTAAATGATTTGCTACACCGGATAGCACCTGGTTATGAAAGTGCATGTGCTCAGGAACAATAACGTCATTGTGTTGCTATTTACCGAAATAATTTCCATAGCATGGAGAACATTTCCATCCCTTGTCCTATGATCACTCTTCCTCCAGCCTAAACCAGCCCATATACATTAAATTGCATGTCAATTTTAGCGGGACCCGATTGCTTTTCTGATGTATATGGGACCCTCACACTTGTGTAAAGAGATGAGTGAACCAACTTATCTTGACCCAGGTTTGACACGTCATGACACTTGGCATGCCAATATAACAACTTAAGTCCAATTACAGGTCTAAGCAGGAGCCCTTACAATGTTCTACACTATGTTTTATAGATAGGTTCCTAGGAGCCCTGACAGTGTCATACACTATATTTTATAGATAGGTTCCTAGGAGCCCTGATAGTGTTCTATACTATGTTTTGTAGATAGGTTCCTAGGAGTCCTGACAGTGTCATACACTATATTTTATAGATAGGTTCCTAGGAGCCCTGACAGTGTTCTACATTATGTTTTATAGATAAGTTCCTTGGAGCCCTGACAGTGTTATACGCTATGTTTTATAGATAGATTCCTAGGAGCCCTGATAGTGTTCTATACTATGTTTTATAGATAGGTTCCTAGGAGCCCTGACAGTGTTCTACACTATTTTTTATAGATAGGTTCCTGGGAGCCCTGACAGTGTTCTACACTATTTTTTATAGATAAGTTCCTAGGAGCCCTGACAGTGTTATACACTATGTTTTATAGATAGGTTCCTAGGAGTCCTGACAGTGTCATACACTATGTTTTATAGATAGGATCCTAGGAGCCCTGACAGTGTCAAACACTATGTTTTATAGATAGGTTCCTAGGATCCCTGACAGTGTCATACACTATATTTTATAGATAGGTTCCTAGGAGCCCTGACAGTGTTCTACATTATGTTTTATAGATAAGTTCCTTGGAGCCCTGACAGTGTTATACGCTATGTTTTATAGATAGATTCCTAGGAGCCCTGATAGTGTTCTATACTATGTTTTATAGATAGGTTCCTAGGAGCCCTGACAGTGTTCTACACTATTTTTTATAGATAGGTTCCTGGGAGCCCTGACAGTGTTCTACACTATTTTTTATAGATAAGTTCCTAGGAGCCCTGACAGTGTTATACACTATGTTTTATAGATAGGTTCCTAGGAGTCCTGACAGTGTCATACACTATGTTTTATAGATAGGTTCCTAGGAGCCCTGACAGTGTCCTACACTATGTTTTATAGATAGGTTCCTAGGAGTCCTGACAGTGTTCTACACTATGTATTATAGATAGGTTCCTAGGAGCCCTGACAGTGTTCTACACTATGTTTTAAGCTATTTTACTTTTTTTCCTGTCCCACAAGGGCACTTGAACCTGGGATCAGCTGATCCCTAGTGCAATATACTACAGCCATTGGACCCCTCTTCTGATGTATATGGGACCCTCACACTTGTGTAAAGAGATGAGTGAACCAACTTATCTTGACCCAGGTTTGACACGTCATGACACTTGGCATGCCAATATAACAACTTAAGTCCAATTACAGGCCTAAGCAGGAGCCCTGACAGTGTTCTACACTATGTTTTATAGATAGGTTCCTAGGAGCCCTTACAATGTTCTACACTATGTTTTATAGATAGGTTCCTAGGAGCCCTGACAGTGTCATACACTATGTTTTATAGACGGGTTCCTAGGAGCCCTGACAGTATTCTACGCTATGTTTTATATATAAATTCCTAGGAGCCCTGACAGTGTTCTACACTATGTTTTGTAGATAGGTTCCTAGGAGTCCTGACAGTGTTATACACTATGTTTTATAGATAGGTTCCTAGGATCCCTGACAGTGTCATACACTATATTTTATAGATAGGTTCCTAGGAGCCCTGACAGTGTTCTACATTATGTTTTATAGATAAGTTCCTTGGAGCCCTGACAGTGTTATACACTATGTTTTATAGATAGATTCCTAGGAGCCCTGATAGTGTTCTATACTATGTTTTATAGATAGGTTCCTAGGAGCCCTGACAGTGTTCTACACTATTTTTTATAGATAGGTTCCTGGGAGCCCTGACAGTGTTCTACACTATTTTTTATAGATAGGTTCCTAGGAGCCCTGACAGTGTTATACACTATGTTTTATAGATAGGTTCCTAGGAGCCCTGACAGTGTTATACACTATGTTTTATAGATAGGTTCCTAGGAGCCCTGACAGTGTTCTACACTATGTTTTATAGATAGGTTCCTAGGAGTCCTGACAGTGTCATACACTATGTTTTATAGATAGGTTCCTAGGAGCCCTGACAGTGTCCTACACTATGTTTTATAGATAGGTTCCTAGGAGCCCTGACAGTGTTCTACACTATGTATTATAGAAAGGTTCCTAGGAGCCCTGACAGTGTTCTACACTATGTTTTAAGCTATTTTACTTTTTTTCCTGTCCCACAAGGGCACTTGAACCTGGGATCAGCTGATCCCTAGTGCAATATACTACAGCCATTGGACCCCACAATCTCATCATGGGGGATTCAATATTGCCCCCAAACCATTCTGGATCCTGAGTATTTTCCAACTTCAGCAACTAGTGCCAAGCAATACAACTAAGACCCGAAACTCATGCCGCAAGCACAGCCCCTCTGCCCGTGGCATGAATACGCTGTCCTATTACAATGCTGAGTGTTACCTATATGCTCAGATTGGGAAGGCGTTACAGGGGTTTACCAGAGATACAACCATATTTAGATTTGTAGACAACTAAAATTTTTATATTTTTGCTAACAAATAATTCAAAATTATGCAGAGTTTCTTACATTTTCTCAAACTAACTTAGTGGTGGCAGTCTCCTCTAAGATATTAGAATAAGGACATCATGACTGGGTTTCTGACAAGTCCCAGACCATAGAAAGTTCTTATATTCATGGGTCAGAGAGGAGTTGCATCATGGTGATGCCCTAAGTATACAGCGATCGGGAAGGCAATCACGGTAATAAACCATCCCTGCCTTCTCTAGGGGAGCATCGTTGTAAGTACAGCCGGGTCCCTGAAATAATGCAAGGGACATATTGGTATGCCTTTGCAGAACAAGGAAGTCACTATCCAGACGTAAAAACTAGAGATGAGCGAACAGTAAAATGTTTGAGATTCGATATTCCTTTCGAGTAGCCCCTCAATATTCGACTACTCGAATCGAATATCGAACCCTATTATAGTCTATGGGGGGAAAACGCTCGTTTCAGGGGTAGGCAACATTCGATCAAATTATACTTACCAAGTCCACGAGTGAGGGTCGGGCTGGATCCTCCGAGAAGTCTTCTCCTTGCAGCGTCCCCGCGGCGTCTTCCGGCTCTGAATTCACTCTGCCAGGCATCGGGCCTGGGCAGAGCCGACTGCACATGTCCACACTACAAGCAGACAGGCCCGATGCCTGGCAGAGAGAATGAAGAGCCGGAAGACGCCGCGGGGAAGCTGCGCGGAGAAGACTTCTAAAGGTAGGAGAAGAACCAGCGTTGATTGGCCGACTGTATAGCATTCGGCCAACCAATGCTGGTTCTGCATCGAACTTTTACATTCGAATAGCGAGTGGTACTCGATTGAGTATGAGTATTTCAAATACCGTAGTATTCGATCAAATAGCTACTCGATCGAGTACTACTCGCTCATCTCTAGTAAAAACCCAATGGGTGGTTTGGAAGTGGTTAAACTTTTTGTCTTAATTTTTAATTTTCTACAAATTTCAATATGGCGGCTATGTTCATGGGAAAACTCCTTTAAGATGCGTTCTAGCAAGGTTCTAGCATCATCTTAGCGCCCTTCCTTGAATGAAGGGAGCTAAGACGATCTAAAATAAATTGTCACCTAACATGAACTTGTCATAAAGTGCAGAATCTCAAACGTGCTGCCAGAATTTATCATTTTTATGTAGAATTATAGAAGGAAAATGAGTCCCTTATAAATGGGATCTTCACACTGTTCCGTGATCCCGGCCATGATTAGAAGTGTCACATCTGTTTTCCAAATCACTCTGTTGCAAAATAAAATGACATGTAATTTAACCTCCCACTCGGGGATCTGATGAACTACAGTAGGAGGGCGGAGACGGCGGAAAGTGTTAATATGCAGCGCCATCCTCAAGGCACCCGCAGGATGAAGCCGGTGGATGGCGCACGGGAGACTGCATTCGCCGCTTCCCCGGAGGAAACTGCACAAGTTGCAATTCATCAATATTTGTGGAGAGTTAATGAATCAAATGGCAGTGATACTAAAGTGTGAATTATCTCCACAAATAAAAGAAGCAGCTGGGATTTTATTGGATCATACAAGTATCCATCAAGTGTTTGTTTTGAGATATTTACGTGGCGGAGAAAGACTTAGTCTAGCCGGTCTCTTTGTCCTTTAAGTTACATTTGTTTAGAACGCTAATTTCGACTTTCTATGGAGGTTTTCTAAATGAAAGGGGTTGTCCAGGATTAGAAAACATGGTGGCTTTCTTGGTGATAGAAATTTCACTATTGCGATCGGAATTCCGAACACTATCTTTTTAGGTGGGATCAGATCGGTACTATTTCCCACAATGCTTTGCTTAGCCTTCACACTGAGTATACGCTTCGCTCATTCTGAGTGGAGTGTATACTCAGTGTGAAGGCTCCGCTGCGGTTCCATAGGAATGAATGGAAGTAGCCGGCACACAGCCTTAACCCCCTGCGCGCCGGCTGCCTCCATTTATTCTAATGGGAGACTAAACTAACATCTCAAGTAGCTACTTACCTCCAGAGATGGCTGCTCCGGTGCCCGGTGTTCTCCTTCTTCTTCGCCTCGCTGCTGGTCCACGCTGCTCTTCTCGCCTCGCTGCCCTGCCTCCCAGGTTAGTGTTTAAGGAGCTAGGAAGGCAGGGCTTGTGGCTTAGGAGAGTGTGGGCGAGCACAGGGCAGGGAGATGTGACGTCTCCCCTCCTAGTACCCGCCCACACTCTCTTAACCTGCCCACACTCTCCTAACCTGGCAGGGAGGGGGCAGCGAGGCGAGAAGAGCAGCGTGGAGTGGCAGCAAGGCAAAGAAGAACACCGGGCACCGGAGCAGCCATATCTGCAGGTAAGTGGACACCAGGGGAGACTAAGTAGCCAGAGGATTAAAAAAAAATCCTCTGGCTACTTAGTGATTCACTACACAGCCTGGATTCTAACAATTAAAGCGTTCAATTGTTAGATTCCATGCTGTATAGTGAATAGGGTTGCTTTTAAAATCCGATCTCCAATTAATAAAAAAAATCCCATTGACTTGCATTGGAATCGGAATTGGGATCAAGATCGGGTTCGAATGAAAAATGATCGGAAATCGGATTTTAAAATCGATCCTGAAAAGTCAAGATCAGCTCAACCCTAATGAAGACATCAGTCCATCAAGTCCAACCTATAACCCTACAATCCCTACAGTGTTGATCCAGGGGAAGGCAAAAAACCCCATGAGGCTCATGCCAATTGCCCCATTTCAGGGGAAACACCCCATTCAATTCAATAAGAACTGTATAATGCTTTATCCAGCTTCCAAATATAATCTGCAGATGCATGCACAGCGGTGCTAAATCCTCACTATTCCCTTGTGCACCCTTTGCTTGGCTTTATTTTACTTGCTGCTCCTTGTATCACTGTTATTTACATGGACAAACTACATTTCCCATGATTCTTCTGCCTGCTCTCTTTCTGTTCCCCTCCCTTCTCCATTGCAATGAAATCACAGGTAATGAATCACTTCCACATCTGAATTCTCCTCCTGCTGTGATGTTCCATTTGATGGCTGCACTGCTCACAGGGAGGGGTAGAGAGTTTGCAAACAAAACGTCACAGCTGAGGTCAATGGCCTCATAAATAAAACAGAAATTGTGCTGAATTTAAAGAGATCCTATCATTAAAACAATTTTTTTCTTCTCACTAACACGAGGGACTATTCTTCTCCTACCTTTCGATGTCTCCTCTGCAACGCCATTCGCTTGAAATCCCGTTTTTGTTGGTTTGCAAATGAGTTCTCTCGCAGCACTGGAGGCGAGCCCCAGCGCTCAAACAGCACTGGGGGCGTCCACAATGCTGAGAGAGAACTCTCTCCAGCGTCGCCTCCATCTTCTTCAGCAACGGCCTCTTCACGTGACTTCTTTAGGTCCAAATTCAACGCATGGGCAAGTCAGCTCGGGTAGAGCCGACTTCACATGTGGGTGGCCATTAGTTTGGGGCCACTTACGCGAGCAGGCGCAGTACGCTTTTTACTCCATAGAACTACAGGAGCGTACTGCACATGCTCGTGTAAGCGGCCACAAAAAAATGGCCGCCCACATGTGAAGACGGCTCTGCCCAAAGTGCTTTGTAATGATACATCCTGTTATATGGACCTTTCATGTCAAGGGACACTCCGAATTTGTCCCTATACAAGGAATATATTACTATATTTTTTTAATCTATCACTTTTTCTGTTTTTACTTTCTGATTGTAGGTTTTTTTTTTAAATTCGATTTTCTGTCCATGATTATGGGGGCGGCCATCTTGCCTGAGCTTCTCTTCTACTCCGTTAGTAGCATTTAGTGATATGCTTTACAGCATAGTCATGGCTCAACCTGACTCATTGAGGTCTATGTGAGAGTATTCTATACTGAAATTTCCCCACTGTGGGAATATTAAAGGATTATCATATCTTATCTTATCTTATCTTACACTCTGTGCAGGAAGGAGGATGTGACATAAGCTGTGACATCATCTATTTTCAGTAGTGATGTAATGATGGGTCAGTGATGTTATCTGTACAGGTGTTATCTTCTATTGTAATCCTGTCTGTGACTTAAATTAAGTGACTAGAAGAATGGGCAAGTGTCAGTCTATTATTAGGCTTAACGGCCAGAGTAAAAATTGCAGGATTTAGTCGTTTTTTTAAGTGTAAATATCGATATATAAAAAATAAAAGCAGAACCATAAAACATTCTTAAAAACATTTTAAAAAAATTGAAAAAAATGGGCCAATTTGTGGTGACACATTCCCTTTAAGTACGGTGTTTATACATCCGTTACCCGGCATATGCGTAGCTTTTTGCTGTCTTTGCTCGCCCCTAGGAGAACCTCGCGCTGCATAAAGAAGAACCTAGAGACCAATTTGAAGTTTTAGCAATAAATTAGCATCAACACTAAGAAACTTGTTGAAGTTTTCTTGCTTAATGGCTCCTCACTCCTCTGTAGCTGTCAATTTACATTTTCTACTTGGATAAATTATAGACTGCACTGGGTATGCTAATTCCTCGCATATTATTCAGACTTAATGCAGCTATGGGGCATGGTGTCTAACAAATAGCAACATTTTGGGTATGTTTAAGCATTACATGTGATCGATAATCATCGTACACGCTATGTCTATGTAGTCGCACCCCGGGGGGTCGTTCATGTATGAGCAGTTTAGCTCTTCTCCAGTATTCAGGCGTTCAGGACGTTCCTCACTGGTACTTGGGGGACCTTCAAACTGTTTCTACAAGGTCAGGTATAAAATATGTAACAAGATGGTGCGTAGGAGCCATGACCAGTCATCGGCAAGAGGAAATAAGAGAGGAAAATCCATCCTTAAAATGTGGTCCTGCTGAGAATGGGACTCACGCCGAAGCCCGGTATAATTAGCTGTGGATACCGGGAGAAAAGACGAGCGAGAACTGACAGATGTCTAATAAAATTAATGGAGTATTTACCCCGTTATATACATATGCAAAATGTCAATGCTTCTTTAAAGGGAGTCTGTCACCAGATCCAGCACACCAACCTAGCCCTGCAGATAGATAGGTTACTGTCACTGGATCAGATCAGGCGCCTCCACGCAGCACAGCAGAGGCCCCACCCGTCCTAACACCTGTACTGTGACATCACTGTGTGTATTATCTCTGTACTGTGACATCACTGTGTGTATTATCTCTGTACTGTGACATCACTGTGTGTATTATCTCTGTACTGTGACATCACTGTGTGTATTATCTCTGTACTGTGACATCACTGTGTGTATTATCTCTGTACTGTGACATCACTGTGTGTATTATCTCTGTACTGTGACATCACTGTGTGTATTATCTCTGTACTGTGACATCACTGTGTGTATTATCTCTGTACTGTGACATCACTGTGTGTATTATCCCTGTACTGTGACATCACTGTGTGTATTATCTCTGTACTATGACATCACTGTGTGTATTATCCCTGTACTGTGACATCACTGTGTGTATTATCTCTGTACTGTGACATCACTGTGTGTATTATCTCTGTACTGTGACATCACTGTGTGTATTATCTCTGTACTGTGACATCACTGTGTGTATTATCCCTGTACTGTGACATCACTGTGTGTATTATCCCTGTACTGTGACATCACTGTGTGTATTATCCCTGTACTGTGACATCACTGTGTGTATTATCCCTGTACTGTGACATCACTGTGTGTATTATCTCTGTACTGTGACATCACTGTGTGTATTATCCTGTACTGTGACATCACTGTGTGTATTATCCCTGTACTGTGACATCACTGTGTGTATTATCTCTTTACTGTGACATCACTGTGTGTATTATCCCTGTACTGTGACATCACTGTGTGTATTATCCTTGTACTGTGACATCACTGTGTGTATTATCCCTGTACTGTGACATCACTGTGTGTATTATCCCTGTACTGTGACATCACTGTGTGTATTATCCTTGTACTGTGACATCACTGTGTGTATTATCCCTGTACTGTGACATCACTGTGTGTATTATCCCTGTACTGTGACATCACTGTGTGTATTATCCCTGTACTGTGACATCACTGTGTGTATTATCCCTGTACTGTGACATCACTGTGTGTATTATCCCTGTACTGTGACATCACTGTGTGTATTATCCCTGTACTGTGACATCACTGTGTGTATTATCTCTGTACTGTGACATCACTGTGTGTATTATCTCTGTACTGTGACATCACTGTGTGTATTATCTCTGTACTGTGACATCACTGTGTGTATTATCTCTGTACTGTGACATCACTGTGTGTATTATCTCTGTACTGTGACATCACCGTGTGTATTATCTCTGTACTGTGACATCACTGTGTGTATTATCTCTGTACTGTGACATCACTGTGTGTATTATCTCTGTACTGTGACATCACTGTGTGTATTATCCCTGTACTGTGACATCACTGTGTGTATTATCCATGTACTGTGACATCACTGTGTGTATTATCTCTGTACTGTGACATCACTGTGTGTATTATCCCTGTACTGTGACATCACTGTGTGTATTATCCATGTACTGTGACATCACTGTGTGTATTATCTCTGTACTGTGACATCACTGTGTGTATTATCCCTGTACTGTGTCATCACTGTGTGTATTATCCCTGTACTGTGACATCACTGTGTGTATTATCCCTGTACTGTGACATCACTGTGTGTATTATCCCTGTACTGTGACATCACTGTGTGTATTATCTCTGTACTATGACATCACTGTGTGTATTATCCCTGTACTGTGACATCACTGTGTGTATTATCTCTGTACTGTGACATCACTGTGTGTATTATCTCTGTACTGTGACATCACTGTGTGTATTATCCCTGTACTGTGACATCACTGTGTATTATCCCTGTACTGTGACATCACTGTGTGTATTATCTCTGTACTGTGACATCACTGTGTGTATTATCCTGTACTGTGACATCACTGTGTGTATTATCCCTGTACTGTGACATCACTGTGTGTATTATCTCTGTACTGTGACATCACTGTGTGTATTATCCCTGTACTGTGACATCACTGTGTGTATTATCCTTGTACTGTGACATCACTGTGTGTATTATCCTTGTACTGTGACATCACTGTGTGTATTATCCCTGTACTGTGACATCACTGTGTGTATTATCCCTGTACTGTGACATCACTGTGTGTATTATCCCTGTACTGTGACATCACTGTGTGTATTATCCCTGTACTGTGACATCACTGTGTGTATTATCCCTGTACTGTGACATCACTGTGTGTATTATCCCTGTACTGTGACATCACTGTGTGTATTATCTCTGTACTGTGACATCACTGTGTGTATTATCTCTGTACTGTGACATCACTGTGTGTATTATCTCTGTACTGTGACATCACTGTGTGTATTATCTCTGTACTGTGACATCACTGTGTGTATTATCTCTGTACTGTGACATCACTGTGTGTATTATCTCTGTACTGTGACATCACTGTGTGTATTATCCCTGTACTGTGACATCACTGTGTGTATTATCCCTGTACTGTGACATCACTGTGTGTATTATCTCTGTACTGTGACATCACTGTGTGTATTATCCTTGTACTGTGACATCACTGTGTGTATTATCTCTGTACTGTGACATCACTGTGTGTATTATCCATGTACTGTGACATCACTGTGTGTATTATCTCTGTACTGTGACATCACTGTGTGTATTATCCCTGTACTGTGACATCACTGTGTGTATTATCCCTGTACTGTGACATCACTGTGTGTATTATCCCTGTACTGTGACATCACTGTGTGTATTATCCCTGTACTGTGACATCACTGTGTGTATTATCCATGTACTGTGACATCACTGTGTGTATTATCCTGTACTGTGACATCACTGTGTGTATTATCCCTGTACTGTGACATCACTGTGTGTATTATCCCTGTACTGTGACATCACTGTGTGTATTATCCATGTACTGTGACATCACTGTGTGTATTATCTCTGTACTGTGACATCACTGTGTGTATTAGGGTCAGGTAGGGTCAGGTCTCATTGATTCCATTGTAAAAGGATTTTACTGTAGATTAAAAAAAAAAAAAAATCTCTTAATATACAATCCCAGTGATAGATATTTGTATATAGATCTATAGATATGATATTTCTTCATACAGATCATGTTGCTTATAGGTATAGGCTTCTATCAGTGATACAACCTAATGATTACCTAGTAATGTATCTAATCTACTATGTAACTATGTAATGATTAGGACATGATGTTCCCCACACTGGTCACAGTAGAGACATATGTCCCTGCTGGCCCCCGTTTTCATTTACCATTTGGGTTGAAATTTCCTTTTTTCGTTTTGGTTATTGTAATTCAAGTTTCATCCAATATTGCAAAGATTTTCCTTCTTTTCATTTCTGGGCTTTTATTTGGACTCGCCATCTGTACATCTGTTCCAAACTGTCAGGACAAGACGTTGCAAAATGAAATGTTGTGTCGTTTCGGCTCGTCATTAGAGCAAGGCTGTCTTCTTTATGTGCCTCATTACAAACAATTAATATGCAGAAAGCTCGGAATATACTAATTATGTGTCAATATGCAAGTTTTATAACCATATGAATGCAGTGATAAATTACACTAATAGTTACACATTACACTGAGTGATATGAACTGGAGGTTTCTACAAAACCCACAGCGTCTGGCATATGTGACATGGGACCCCAAACCTCAGGATCAAACTCATTATCAAAAGAATTTTTGTCGTTTACAGAGATTTTTCAGTTTTAAAACTAAGAATGTGGTAACTGCAAAATTTTAGGTTGAATTTTAATATAATGTCATATATATATATATATATATATACATATATTATTATTATTATTAATAATAATATTTTATTATTTTTAAGATTATTTTAGAGCCCCAGTAGAGAAATAAAAATGAATTACATAATTTAAATTCTTTGTCTGCCATCATCACTAGAGGGAGCTGAGGAGCTTACTGCATACTGTCTCACTATACCACTAGAGGGAGCTGAGGAGCTCACTGCATACTGTCTCACTTTACCACTAGAGGGAGCTGAGGAGCTTACTGCATACTGTCTCACTATAACTCCCTAACTGTTTCACCCATCCCAGTGACAGTCAACTTTTTTTTTTCTTTTTCACTTTTAACCCCCTCCTTCCAAAATCCATAACTTTATTTTTCCATTCACAGAGTTGTACTTATTACAGGGTTTATTTTTTGCAGGAAAAATTGTACTTTGTAATGTCACCATTTAATATTCCATACACTGTAAGCTGAAAAATCAAAACGAAAAATAAAATGCAATTGCGCCATTTTATTACAAGTTTTGCATTCACCGTGCAGTATAAATAACATGTTTTCTATATAAATTTATATTTTTTCATATATCTATATGGGAAAGCTGGATGACAACCTCTGTATGTCATAGCCGCTGTCAGCTGATATAAACTGGTATAATAATGTAATAAAGAATGATGGAAAACTTTAATTTACTATATTTTTTTTTCCCCATAGTGCCAAAAACTCCTCCAGCAAATGTCAGTGGGGGCAGTGGAAGACGTCATGAATTAGTAATAACTTGGGAGGTATGTACATTGTAAACGTTCTTGTAACCATTTTTCTTTTCATACGCTATGTCAGTATTTCTAGCATTTCAGGGACACATGACCATGCTGCAGCCCATTTCTATTGAAACAAATGTCTTTGAGCTGCAATACCAAGCACAGCCACTAAATAATGGGTGGCACTGTGGCTCCTCACATAGCTGGCTGTTGGTGGTACCGGATCTCAGAACCATTTTGATCTGGTTTGGTAGATTGTTAATTTTATAGACCTAGAAAGCCCCTTTACAGTTGTCTTTATACCGCATTGCTGCATCAAGCTGCTCTAACCAAAATGTAAACACAGTATTGCTTAAAGGGGTTCTCTAGGAATGTTTTTAGGGTAGGCCATAAAATCTGATCAGTGGAGGGCTGATAGGTGGATCCCACAAGCCTCCAATGCCCGAACCGTACACGGCACCAAGCTGGAAGCAATGACTTTCATTGGAGCCGGGCTGCAGTGTCTGTCACTATACAGGACACAGGGCCAACTGCTCCTGGCTCCGTGCTGTGTATAGGATGAGTATCAGAAGAGAAGTCTGCTGTCACTCCCCCACACCGGTCAAATTTTTATGGTAGACCATAAAAAAATTCCTGTAAACCCCTTTAGGGGAGTCTTTCAGCAAAAAAATCAATATGAGCCCCCCCAGCGCCCTGAACCCCACCATACACACACACTATTATTTTCAATGGTGGCCCCTGCACACAGTATTATGTTCCATAGTTGCCCCTGCACATAGTATTATACTCCATAGTGGCCCCTGCACACAGTATGATGTCCCATAGTGGCCTCTGCACAGAGTATTATCCCCATAGTGGCCCCTGCACACAGTATTATCCCCCATAGTGGCCCCTGCACACAGTATTATGCCCCATAGTGGCCCCTGCACAGAGTATTATCCCCCATAGTGGCCCCTGCACACAGTATTATGCCCCATAGTGGCCCCTGCACAGAGTATTATCCCCCATAGTGGCCCCTGCACACAGTATTATCCCCCATAGTCGCCCCTGCACACAGTATTATGTCCCATAGTGGCCGCTGCACAAACATAAAAAACACTGTTACTTACCTCTCCCTGACTCCGGTACACTCCACACAGATCTCTTAAATGTTGGACCAGACATCACCTGACCCAGGCTAGTGTCACGACCAGGGGTTACTCCAGCAGGTAACGGGCCCTATGGCAAACGGTCCATTTTCATGAAAAGCAAGATTTTATTCTTATGCAAATTAGATGACATGGGCTCTAGGGGCGTGTCTTCTCCAACCAGGGCTGTTTATCTGGAGCAGAGAGTAAAGTCCCAGTAGAAGACATGCCCCTAAAGCCCTTTTCAGCTAATTTGCATAAGAATAAAGCCCTGATTTTCATGAAAATGAAGCTGAAAGGCAGAATAAGAAACACATCTTTGGAAAGTGTAGCAGTCGCCCTACAAGGTACTGGCATTCATCTGATACTGATTTTTCTGCTGACAGACTCCCTTTAGGTGCGTGGTTGAAAGTGTCAATGTAAATTGTCTAAATTGTTCTAACGAACCTTCTTTCCTGGTTTCATATTCATCCTGAGTATGTTTCTTACAGCCCATCTCAGAAGAGTTTCAGAATGGTGAAGGATTTGGGTATATTGTGGCCTTCAGGCCCAACGACACCAGAGGATGGAAGGAGAAGATGGTGACCTCCTCTGACGCCTCTAAGTTTATCTACAGAGACGAGAGCACTCCACCCCTCACCCCTTTTGAGGTTAAAGTTGGTGTGTACAATAATAAAGGTGACGGACCCTTCAGCGACATCGTGTTCATCTGCTCTGCAGAAGGAGGTGAGATTAACCTTTACTAGGTCTTAGGCCAAGTGTGAATGATCCACCACCATCTTGAGTGGATATTGCAGTATTACAAGGACTCACTCATTGACATCAAAGACAAAAATTAAGGGTTTAGTGCTGGGGTAGGGAACGTACGGCTCTCCAGCTGTTGCAAAACTACAGCTCCCAGCATGCATACTTGCTCTTCTGTTCTTGGAACTCCCATGGAAGTGAATGGAACACGTTGGGAGTTGTAGTTGCACAGCAGCTGGAGAGCCGAAGGTTCCCTATCGCTGGTTTAGTGTGATGACTCGACTACTACTTGAATCATTATAATAGTTATAAGAGTTTTGTAATCTCTGCAGTCCCTAATGAATTTGGGTCTTCAATCTGGGGGTTGCAAATACTGATTTAGGGGATATATTGTAGATATATATAGAGAAATAGATGGATTTCAGGTGGGGGGAGCAGGACTCATATGCTTTCTCTATGAGTGGGGGGAGCAGGACTCACAGGCTTTCTCTATGAGTGGGGGGAGCAGGACTCACAGGCTTTCTCTATGAGTGGGGTAGCAGGACTCACAGGCTTTCTCTATAAGTGGTGGGGGGAGCAGGACTCACAGGCTTTCTCTATGAGTGGGTGGAGCAGGACTCATAGGCTTTCTCTATGAGTGGTGAGGGGAGCAGGACTCACAGGCTTTCTCTATGAGTGGGGGGAGCAGGACACACAGGCTTTCTCTATGAGTGGTGAGGGGAGCAGGACTCACAGGCTTTCTCTATGAGTGGGGGGAGCAGGACTCACAGGCTTTCTCTATGAGTGGTGGGGGGAGCAGGACTCACAGGCTTTCTCTATGAGTGGTGGGGGGAGCAGGACTCACAGGCTTTCTCTATGAGTGGTGGGGGGATCAGGACTCACAGGCTTTCTCTATGAGTGGTGGGGGGAGCAGGACTCACAGGCTTTCTCTATGAGTGGTAGGGGAAGCAGGACTCACAGGCTTTCTCTATGAGTGGTGGGGGGAGCAGGACTCACAGGCTTTCTGTATGAGTGGTGGGGGGAGCAGGACTCACAGGTTTTCTCTATGAGTGGTGGGGGGAGCAGGACTCACAGGCTTTCTCTATGAGTGGTGGGGGGGCAGGACTCACAGGCTTTCTCTATGAGTGGTGGGGGGGCAGGACTCACAGGCTTTCTCTATGAGTGGTGGGGGAGCAGGACTCACAGCCTTTCTCTATGAGTGGTGGGGGGGCAGGACTCACAGGCTTTCTCTATGAGTGGGGGGGGAGCAGGACTCACAGGCTTTCTCTATGAGTGGTGGGGGGAGCAGGACTCACAGGCTTTCTCTATGAGTGGTGGGGGGAGCAGGACTCACAGGCTTTCTCTATGAGTGGTGGGGGAAGCAGGACTCACAGGCTTTCTCTATGAGTGGTGGGGGGAGCAGGACTCACAGGCTTTCTCTATGAGTGGTGGGGGAAGCAGGACTCACAGGCTTTCTCTATGAGTGGTGGGGGGAGCAGGACTCACAGGCTTTCTGTATGAGTGGTGGGGGGAGCAGGACTCACAGGTTTTCTCTATGAGTGGTGGGGGGAGCAGGACTCACAGGCTTTCTCTATGAGTGGTGGGGGGGCAGGACTCACAGGCTTTCTCTATGAGTGGTGGGGGGGCAGGACTCACAGGCTTTCTCTATGAGTGGTGGGGGAGCAGGACTCACAGCCTTTCTCTATGAGTGGTGGGGGGCAGGACTCACAGGCTTTCTCTATGAGTGGGGGGGGAGC
Source organism: Leptodactylus fuscus (assembly GCF_031893055.1). Taxonomy (NCBI): domain Eukaryota; kingdom Metazoa; phylum Chordata; class Amphibia; order Anura; family Leptodactylidae; genus Leptodactylus; species Leptodactylus fuscus. Next base: position 259,600,852 of record NC_134266.1, on the reverse strand, counting down.
AGGACTCACAGGCTTTCTCTATGAGTGGTGGGGGGAGCAGGACTCACAGGCTTTCTCTATGAGTGGTGGGGGGAGCAGGACTCACAGGCTTTCTCTATGAGTGGTGGGGGGAGCAGGACTCACAGGCTTTCTCTATGAGTGGTGGGGGGAGCAGGACTCACAGGCTTTCTCTATGAGTGGTGGGGGGAGCAGGACTCACAGGCTTTCTCTATGAGTGGTGGGGGGAGCAGGACTCACAGGCTTTCTCTATGAGTGGTGGGGGGAGCAGGACTCACAGGCTTTCTCTATGAGTGGTGGGGGAAGCAGGACTCACAGGCTTTCTCTATGAGTGGTGGGGGAAGCAGGACTCACAGGCTTTCTTTATGAGTGGTGGGGGGAGCAGGACTCACAGGCTTTCTGTATGAGTGGTGGGGGGAGCAGGACTCACAGGTTTTCTCTATGAGTGGTGGGGGGAGCAGGACTCACAGGCTTTCTTTATGAGTGGTGGGGGGGCAGGACTCACAGGCTTTCTCTATGAGTGGTGGGGGAAGCAGGACTCACAGGCTTTCTTTATGAGTGGTGGGGGGGCAGGACTCACAGGCTTTCTCTATGAGTGGTGGGGGAGCAGGACTCACAGGCTTTCTCTATGAGTGGTGGGGGGCAGGACTCACAGGCTTTCTCTATGAGTGGTGGGGGGAGCAGGACTCACAGGCTTTCTCTATGAGTGGTGGGGGGAGCAGGACTCACAGGCTTTCTCTATGAGTGGTGGGGGGAGCAGGACTCACAGGCTTTCTCTATGAGTGGTGGGGGAGCAGGGCTCACAGGCTTTCTCTATGAGTGGTGGGAGCAGGACTCACAGGCTTTCTCTATGAGTGGTGGGGGGAGCAGGACTCACAGGCTTTCTCTATGAGTGGTGGGGGGAGCAGGACTCACAGGCTTTCTCTATGAGTGGTGGGGGGAGCAGGACTCACAGGCTTTCTCTATGAGTGGTGGGGGGAGCAGGACTCACAGGCTTTCTCTATGTGTGGTGGGGGGAGCAGGACTCACAGGCTTTCTCTATGAGTGGTGGGGGGAGCAGGACTCACAGGCTTTCTCTATGAGTGGTGGGGGGCAGGACTCACAGGCTTTCTCTATGAGTGGTGGGGGGAGCAGGACTCACAGGCTTTCTCTATGAGTGGTGGGGGGAGCAGGACTCACAGGCTTTCTCTATGAGTGGGGGGGGAGCAGGACTCACAGGCTTTCTCTATGAGTGGTGGGGGGAGCAGGACTCACAGGCTTTCTCTATGAGTGGTGGGGAGAGCAGGACTCACAGGCTTTCTCTATGAGTGGTGGGGGGAGCAGGACTCACAGGCTTTCTCTATGAGTGGTGGGGGGAGCAGGACTCACAGGCTTTCTCTATGAGTGGTGGGGGGAGCAGGACTCACAGGCTTTCTCTATGAGTGGTGGGGGGAGCAGGACTCACAGGCTTTCTCTATGTGTGGTGGGGGGAGCAGGACTCACAGGCTTTCTCTATGAGTGGTGGGGGGAGCAGGACTCACAGGCTTTCTCTATGAGTGGTGGGGGGAGCAGGACTCACAGGCTTTCTCTATGAGTGGTGGGGGGAGCAGGACTCACAGGCTTTCTCTATGAGTGGTGGGGGGAGCAGGACTCACAGGCTTTCTCTATGAGTGGTGGGGGAGCAGGGCTCACAGGCTTTCTCTATGAGTGGTGGGGGGAGCAGGATTCACAGGCTTTCTCTATGAGTGGGGGGGAGCAGGACTCACAGGCTTTCTCTATGAGTGGTGGGGGGAGCAGGACTCACAGGCTTTCTCTATGAGTGGTGGGGGGAGCAGGACTCACAGGCTTTCTCTATGAGTGGTGGGGGGAGCAGGACTCACAGGCTTTCTCTATGTGTGGTGGGGGGAGCAGGACTCACAGGCTTTCTCTATGAGTGGTGGGGGGAGCAGGACTCACAGGCTTTCTCTATGAGTGGTGGGGGGAGCAGGACTCACAGGCTTTCTCTATGAGTGGTGGGGGGAGCAGGACTCACAGGCTTTCTCTATGAGTGGTGGGGGGAGCAGGACTCACAGGCTTTCTCTATGAGTGGTGGGGGGAGCAGGACTCACAGGCTTTCTCTATGAGTGGTGGGGGGAGCAGGACTCACAGGCTTTCTCTATGAGTGGTGGGGGAGCAGGACTCACAGGCTTTCTCTATGAGTGGTGGGGGGAGCAGGACTCACAGGCTTTCTCTATGAGTGGTGGGGGAAGCAGGACTCACAGGCTTTCTCTATGCGTGGTGGGGGGAGCAGGACTCACAGGCTTTCTGTATGAGTGGTGGGGGGAGCAGGACTCACAAGTTTTCTCTATGAGTGGTGGGGGGAGCAGGACTCACAGGCTTTCTTTATAAGTGGTGGGGGGGCAGGACTCACAGGCTTTCTCTATGAGTGGTGGGGGGGCAGGACTCACAGGCTTTCTCTATGAGTGGTGGGGGAGCAGGACTCACAGGCTTTCTCTATGAGTGGTGGGGGGCAGGACTCACAGGCTTTCTCTATGAGTGGGGGGGGAGCAGGACTCACAGGCTTTCTCTATGAGTGGTGGGGGGAGCAGGACTCACAGGCTTTCTCTATGAGTGGTGGGGGGAGCAGGACTCACAGGCTTTCTCTATGAGTGGTGGGGGAGCAGGGCTCACAGGCTTTCTGTATGAGTGGTGGGAGCAGGACTCACAGGCTTTCTCTATGAGTGGTGGGGGGAGCAGGACTCACAGGCTTTCTCTATGAGTGGTGGGGGGAGCAGGACTCACAGGCTTTCTCTATGAGTGGTGGGGGGAGCAGGACTCACAGGCTTTCTCTATGAGTGGTGGGGGGAGCAGGACTCACAGGCTTTCTCTATGAGTGGTGGGGGGAGCAGGACTCACAGGCTTTCTCTATGAGTGGTGGGGGGAGCAGGACTCACAGGCTTTCTCTATGAGTGGTGGGGGGAGCAGGACTCACAGGCTTTCTCTATGTGTGGTGGGGGGAGCAGGACTCACAGGCTTTCTCTATGAGTGGTGGGGGGAGCAGGACTCACAGGCTTTCTCTATGAGTGGTGGGGGGCAGGACTCACAGGCTTTCTCTATGAGTGGTGGGGGGAGCAGGACTCACAGGCTTTCTCTATGAGTGGTGGGGGGAGCAGGACTCACAGGCTTTCTCTATGAGTGGGGGGGGAGCAGGACTCACAGGCTTTCTCTATGAGTGGTGGGGGGAGCAGGACTCACAGGCTTTCTCTATGAGTGGTGGGGAGAGCAGGACTCACAGGCTTTCTCTATGAGTGGTGGGGGGAGCAGGACTCACAGGCTTTCTCTATGAGTGGTGGGGGGAGCAGGACTCACAGGCTTTCTCTATGAGTGGTGGGGGGAGCAGGACTCACAGGCTTTATGAGTGGTGGGGGGAGCAGGACTCACAGGCTTTCTCTATGAGTGGTGGGGGCAGGACTCACAGGCTTTCTCTATGAGTGGTGGGGGGAGCAGGACTCACAGGCTTTCTCTATGAGTGGTGGGGGGAGCAGGACTCACAGGCTTTCTCTATGAGTGGTGTGGGGAGCAGGACTCACAGGCTTTCTCTATGAGTGGTGGGGGGAGCAGGACTCACAGGCTTTCTCTATGAGTGGTGGGGGGAGCAGGACTCACAGGCTTTCTCTATGAGTGGTGGGGGAGCAGGGCTCACAGGCTTTCTCTATGAGTGGTGGGGGGAGCAGGACTCACAGGCTTTCTCTATGAGTGGTGGGGGGAGCAGGACTCACAGGTGGTGTCTTTGTAGAGAAGGAGGCAGCAGGCTTTCCCCATAAGTGGGCGCTGGAAGTAGGAGTCAAAGGCTTTCTCTGTAGTGGTTGGGGCAGTAACACTCACAGGCTTTATGTGGGAGGAAGAGAAGGAATGAAGGCAGAGGATGGTGGAACATTGCACGCAGCTATTGATGGAATAAAATGCGGTCAATATATTGTATGTGTATAAAAAAAAAAAAACAGTTCTCAATCTTATCAACTAAAGTTACATCAACTTTCACTTAACTATTTAGATAACTTGAAAAACTGATATTTTTGAGACCCGACATTGCATTTTATAGGTTCTCCCAATGTTGGTGTCAATTATGCAGTGCGGATACTATGAAGGATTAATCCATCAAACAGCTTGCTGCAGATCTTCACCATTGTCTTGCTGCTGGATTGACATGATGGATTGTTCAGATTATCATCCTCGGAAAATGAACATTAAGACAAAAAGTCTTTACCGTAACATAGTGACAAAACGTATGATCATAAAATATTCTAAAACAAATTACCAAATTCTTCCAAATGTCTAGAATTTTTGCACAAAGTTGACATTTCACATCACTCTTAATAAAAAATATTGGAACAACATGAAACGCAACATAGTAAATAAAGGGGAAAGAAAAATAAATGAAGGTCTATCAAGACAACCTATAATCCTACCGTGTTGGTAAAAACCCAATGAGTTCGAAAGAATAGAGTCCCATATTAGGGGAAAGATCCTTCTCGACTTCAAAACGGCATAAAAAATGGATACCAGAATAAATTCTTGGATCAATGTTCCATCACCAACCCTTAATGTATTTTTTGACCAGACCCTCCAGGAACTTCAATGAAACAATCTGCAGACCATTGTGTTATATGGAGGTCCAGGGTGTCGCTGCTCTTCCCCTTGGCTAGACATGTCCAAATATGTTTCTAAAAAGCTAGATGACGTCGGAATCCATGCGTGAGTCCTAGAACGTGACTTACAATACAATGGATACCCAACGGACTCCATTCTAGTCAATAGGGACCATTGGAACTAATTGTTATCCACCATTTCCTATTATTTAATCCATTTTTGTGTTTCCATGGTGGACCAGAAGAATGAATGACGCAGATGTGAACGTTCCCTTAAGCACATATTCTCAAAACAACATGATCTCTTGACAAGTTAACACAAAGGGATTTGCAAACCATTATTTGTGTCTATGTGTGGCCACATGGTGAAGGATGAGAGGAAGGTGTGAATTGCAGCCTTTCAAGTCTTTTATTAGCATGTTGTCATATTGTGTTGAGCTGGTTCCATGAGAAACTGGATGGATTCATTCAACTGGAGATTAATTAAAAGAGTTTTCCATCCACAGAAATATATTTACATTTGTAGACAATTAAAAGTTGAACATTTTTGCAAATATAAATTATTAAAAATTTTAGCATTTCAAGGATAATGTCCCACATATCGAAAAACAGGTACAAAATACTGCAGGAAAAAAATATCCAAAAATGCATCTTCTTTTTATGCATTGTCTGGTGGGGGTCCCCGTCCTCTTCAGACTACTTTTGATCTCCTTAATTGTCTCGATGGACCGCTGAGGCCTGTGATTCAGCCTCAACAGTCACGTTGGGTACAACAACAAATTCAGTGTCAAACGGAATCACTGGTGTCCCAGAAAATTCTCCAGAGGGTCAAGGGTCTGCAAAATAATGATCCAGTATAAAACAGCCAAATTACTGTAGACCAAGCGTAATTGTGGTGTAAATACTTGGAACTAACCCTCCCAAGCGTCTGATGAAATCCCAAACATAACAAAACACGAAACACTGTCTTGGGTAAAAAATGTGGGGGTCGGCCACAGCTTTATTAAATAACACATCAGCAGAACCCTGCTACCCCCCTTTCTATGTCGCGACAAGCGCTTCACCGGAATGCCCCGCCACCGCCTGCGGTGTGCATGTGTGTGATGTTCAACGGGTGACGCGCCTCTCATCTTGTATACCAGATGACCACAAAGGGAAAGGGGAGGCGCAAGGTCCCGCCAACATGTCAGCTGTGACACCTGAAGGAAAACAAGACAAACAAAATTAAAGGAAACACAACAAAAACCGAATAAATAACAAACAAATTCAACAACCCGACCGCAAAACAAAAAATTGCCCAAGACAGGGAGGGAGGGAGGGCAACGCTTGTACCCCTGTGACTCCGACGCCGGCGGGGATCAAAGAGGAAGTCCCCGCCCAGCGCCAGAGCCTAAATATGGGCTGGCAAGCCACTCCCCGAAACCCTGCCCCAGGCCAGCGTCAGCCGCCGGGAGGGGGAAGGGGGGAGAAGAGCGCATACTCAAGCTCGGTCAAGACCCGGACGACTTACGCAGCCGTCCGGGTAACAGTCTAGGGGTTGCTGGAAGGAAGGTCCTGGAATGGTTTTGACTGGGGTAACAGCTGCCACAGGACCAGGACATTATGGGGCCGGGCAGCAGCTGCTATCACTGCAGATTCTTCATTTTAATAGTTCTTTACCTGTTGGAGTAACCGAATTGCCTACTTATCGATCCTGGCTGCTGCTCACAGTTGCCGGTGCTTCCCCTTGTGTGGCGACCGTGAGCAGGTGCCAGGTTCGGTAAGTAAGGCCACTAGGGGAGGTGAGGGAACATAAAAAAACACTGTTACTTATCTGTCCAACGCTCCAGAAGGCTTCAGGCCTACTTGGTGATGTCCCAGATGTCACGTGGGCTGGGGTTTGTCTCATAATGCGTTGTGATGTAAGCCTGGCTCACGTGACATCTGGTCCATCACTGAAGATGGCTAACATCTGCGGAGAGTGTGTTGGAGCCAGGGAGAGGTAAGTAATAGTGTTTTTTATGTTTGTATCCTCCCCTGGGTCTCTGATTATTATACTCTAAAGGCCTGAAAAAAAAACAGAGTATAATTATTCATGGGTGGTCCACAATGGGGCATAATACAGTGCGCAGGGGCCGCTATGGAGAATAATAGTGTGTGCAGGGACTACTATGTTGCATCATACTGTGTGCGGGGGCAACTATGGGAAATAATACTGCGCACAGGGGCCACTATAGGAAATAATACTGTGCACAAGGGCCACTATGGGAAATAATACTGTGCACAGGGGCCACTATGGGAAATAATACTGTGTGCAGGGGCCACTATGGGGCATAATACTGGCCCGCCATTCCCAGTTACATCACTTGTCATGATGCTTGCATCTAAGCAGCATGATTGTTGAGGTCCAATCACAAAGTTCCCCAGAGCCAAAGTTGTCATTCAAAAGGTCAGAAAAAGCCAACAGTGACCCACACCAGATGCTGCAATGGAGACATGGAGAGGTGAGTAAAACTGTTGAAGAGACTCCACAGTATAATCGGGGTTCACGGGTGATATACTCCAAATATTATGCGTTATGAACCCAACATTACGAATCGATTCACTCCTCCCTATTATTTACTAAAAGAGATATGACAGGAGAACAGACCAATCTTCTTCAGGCCGGGGCCACTGTGGCAGTACAGTAGATTTGGTGCCACATATTCTCCCAAAGCTAACCTGCTTCGATGTACCGTAGCATCTTAATGTATGAGATTAAACAAATCTTATCCATCATCTGTATTTTTTAACTTCCAATGGTAGAAAGGTGTCGGGACCTGCAACCCTTCGTGCAGTTGAGCCTCAGCCAAAGCCACTCATTTCAGGTGTTTTTTTGCCGCCGAGGCTTGCAGAAGATGTTCACTGTCTATGGCCCTGACCTTAAAGGGTATTAGTAAGAGAAGGCTCCGACTACTGTTCAATCACATTATTCTTAAGAAGTCAATGAGCTGAATCCGCTAATATCATAAATGTATAATGAAGAAGGTAGTGTCCCAGTTCTTGTCTAATAACACGGTATGAAATAGTACGGCTCTCCTCCCTTCTTTATATTACCACACAGCGATTTCCCACAAAGACACAGAGCGAGTCATAAATCATTTTATCTCGCAGACTTTCTTCCAGTTGTTCTTCTCCGCAGCTAAAGAAGGCAAAGCAAACTAGAAAGTCTTCTCTCCTCCGACTGTGTCCTTGGAGCCTGTCAGTCAGTTTATTAAACATAAAAAGCTGTCTTTCAGGTCATATATATGATGAAGGGAGGAGAGAGAAAAGCAATCTAAAATTTAAACATCACTACCCAGATTATTGGATGGCGTCTCCGCTGTAAAAGCTCTTGTCACAAAATTCTCGAAGACAGATTCTTTCTTGCGGTTTTTATGTAAAGTGTCCTTACTGCTGTGCAGATGACAAGGACCGTGTGAAAGACGTCTGGGATAGAACTTTATAGGGAAAAAGAGTCTAAACTATTTTTTTTCCACAATAAGGGGACAGTTTTTACATCCTCCCACTCCCCATAGCTCACATGCAGTACATGGGGTCCTGTGCACCAGTCAGGTCTCCATAGGTCACGTGTACTTACATGTATCCTGCCTTCAGGGCTTTCTAGCAAGAGCCTTAGGACCCAAAGTGTTGCAAGCGATACTGCCATATCACTATAGTGAGTTGTATTGCAGTCTGACGCTAGGTTCACTCCATTGTTATTATTGTTTATTTACACAGTCCAGTCATATTAATGTGACCACCTGTCAAAATCCAGAATAACCCCCTTTGGCAGAGCGGACCGCTGCGAGACGTGCAGGAAGAGAGGGGATGTTGTGATGATGTCACTGGGATGTTGAGCCATGCCGACTCCAGTGCCGTGGCCAGCTGTGCTAGGTTACGCGGTTGTGCATCCATGGCGCGAACAACCCGATCAAGGTGGTCCCACAGATTCTCCATTGGGTTCAATCTGGGGAATTTGCTGGTCAAGGGAGTACAGTAAACTCCTCCTGGTGCTCCTCGAATCATGCACGTACACTGTGAGCTTTATGACACGTCGCATTGTCCTGCTGGTAGATGCCATCATCCTAAGGATAAACAATTCGCCTGTAGGGGTGAACATGGTCTGCAAGGATAGATGCATACTTGTGTTGATCCATCGTTCCTTCCACAATGATGAGTGCAGCCAGATGGCTGATGACACGCGCCTTCTGCCATTGGTTATTTAACGTTGACGTCAAAAGACGGCGGAGGTCACATTAATAGGACTGGACTGTGTATATAGCACCATTAATCCCATGATTAATTCTATCGTTCGGCTGTTCGTTCTTTGGATCTGCTTGGGGACTCGAAAAATGGAAACCTAATCCTCTTAAAAAGTAGTGACCCATGAACACCCACAGATCCCATAGACTATAATGGGGTCGGCCAGTTTTCCATCTGAAAAAATGCACCATTTTCAAGTGGATTCAGGGACGGAAACCCTGAACATAGTCCAAACGCTGGTATGAATCTAGCCTGTGATTTAACTACATCTGGACCACCCATAGAATTTATTCATCTAGACGGTCCACCTCTAACCCTGCAAGGACATTATATACATCCTTACAAGTTTAGCCTACTGCATGAAATGCAGATATGGGATTGGGATGCTGGCTGTTACTATTTCACTTACTAGGGAAAGCAAGGAAGGATAGTTGGTTACTGTCCATCCCTACCCGATCGCTGTGTACACCATTCTCAGTGAGTGCTGTGTGCAGAGCTACAATGGCCACCATGATGCAGCTCCCCTCTGTCCTGGCAGGAAATGGGAACTCCCAGAGCTGCTGAGTCCTAGTGTGCTACCAAATATCACCGTGTCACCCTGTGACTACTTCACACATATTATGGCTCCATTCGCTTATGTTAGTGATGGGGTTGCAGGGCGACACAACGATCTATGGCCACGCTATAGAGTACCAGGTAGTAGGGACATAGCTATAGATGGTTCAGTGGTAGCAGACAAATCTCTCAAATATTTATCAAAATGAATCTCTAAAGGTATGCCTATCTGCAGTTGCCATTCTGGTTGGGATGCCGGTTGGTGTTGAAGACTGTTAAAAGTTTAGTTGGAATCTAACAATAATATATTGGTTTTGTATTATGACAACTAGAGTTGAGCGATCGGGAAAAGATCAGATCCCGATCGGCAATCGAGCAAATTTCACAATCGCCTTCGGGATCGGGTGGAAAATGATCGAAAATCGGATTTTGAAATCTCAAGATCGGCTCAACCCTACTGTTTATATGATATACAATTAGGGTTGAGCGATCAGGATCAGGAAAGATCGGATGCCGATCAGTGATCGAGCAAATTTCACGATCGGGATCGGCTGGAAAATGATCAAAAATCGGATTTTAAAATCGATCCTGAGATCTCAAGATCTGCTCAACCCCAATGACAACCAAAAACTTAATGGTGGACACTTCGGTATTTTTTTGTTTCCAAGAAAGTCTCAAGACGTAATTTAGTTTCCATATTTCGATCATTCCCTTTTCCGTTGGATCTCTATGGCTTCCATGGCTAATATCTCTTGCTCATTGCTTCCTTCTGCAAAGATCTGGTTAATCTGCTGTCATTCACTTGTCTTAAATAACAAGGTACCTAAGCTACGGAATGTGACTGCACATCCAACACCTACGCAAGTAAGTCCGTGTAGGAGTCTTTGATTGGCGTCACACATATTTCCATGCTTTGTATTTGACAACACGTTAATACTCGACAAGTTAGAAGAGAAAAAGAAAAAATAGAATGCTAATAATATACAATGTAAATATGCCATATTGCGCATAATTGGGTGCCGTGCCGTCATAACATCATCAAGGTTTTCGATGATCGCTTGGCCGGGACTCAACGACGTGAACAGGTATTATCGGAGACAGTCGGCTTCTGCTAATCCAGGTCGTTTTAATCATGCCTATGTGGAAGCGAACCTGGCAGGGGTCAGAAGTTTCTAGAGGAACTACATAATCTAATCAGTTTTCCGTTTAGCTTCCATATGATAATCACATTTGTATAGAAATGGAAATAAGAACCCGTTGGTCGCCGTAAGAAACTTAATTAGGTGAACGGTTCTTCTCCGTAGACGTCCGTGATGAATATTTCCGTAATTATTCTTCACGTTGTGAGAATTTTTTTTTATTTGTTTAATAGATTATCGGCCACCAAGGCTGATGAAACCTGCGAGGTCTTATTGTGTCACTGATTTACTATCCCATACGTTACGCCATTAGGATCTATGGGTTTTCGTAAACCGCAGATAGAAAATAATTTATGGGGATGAGGAGATCTCCAGCTCCGTCCGCGAGTCTTCTCCGGTATTCATACGTAATGGCTTTTACAATTATAAGGACATTAGAGGCCATATAAATTGCACTTCAGTGAGGGAAAAAAGTCATTACAATAAATGGATTCGCTCAGACTGTCCAGCAACTTTAATGCAGATCGAGTCACTTAAGGACGATGTTTTTCCAACAATTAGGGGGTGCGGGGAAGCCTTGGGAAGTTTATCTCGTGTTCTACATGAAAGTCTACTTTATGTTTTGCAACAATGAAATATGAAACAATGTTGCTAATAGTAACTATTTGTTTACATTGTGTATATTTTCCATATCTCCTAAGCAGACCCGTCTGTCTCCAGGGACACAGACTACAAACAAACCCTGTGCAGTCTGATCCTTCAGTTATAGCGGCGTATTTTGCAAATCTGTGCTCAGGTAGGTTCGCCATATGACTGCAGCATCAGACTGGACAAGGGTTTGTTTGCAGTTGATAACCATGTCTATGACTAATGGTTGGAAATGACTTGGAAACATCTACTATGAGTTTGTACAGTATGTTCTCCCCGCGTTTACGTAGGTTTCCTCCGGGTTTCTCCGATTTCCTCTGACACTCCAAAGACATAGTGATAGAGAGTGTAGATTGTGAGGCCTATATGGAACAAGATCCTGCCTAAATTACTGCAACACGCTTCTGCATGGACTCCCAGCAAACACCCTCGCCCCCCTCCAGTCCACCTTAGGGTGAATTCACACTGAGTAAACGCTAGCTTATTCTGAACGTAAAACACGTTCAGAATAAGCGGCGTCTAAAGCAGCTCCATTCATTTCTATGGGAGCGGGGATACGAGCGCTCCCCATAGAAATGAATGGGCTGCTTCTTTCACTCCGTGCAGTCCCATTGAAGCTGGCACTCCCCATTCACTTCAATGGGACTGCACGGAGTGAAAGAAGCAGCCCATTCATTTCTATGGGGAGCGCTCGTATCCCCGCTCCCATAGAAATGAATGGAGCTGCTTTAGACGCCTCTTATTCTGAACGTGTTTTACGTTCAGAATAAGCTAGCGTTTACTCAGTGTGAATGCACCCTTAAACTGCGCTGCTCGCTTAATTCATCTCTTCCCCCGATATTCATTGGCTGCTCCCCTCTGCCAGTCCCTCCACTGGCTACCTATAGCCCAGCGAATTGAGTTCAAGCTACTAACGCTAACATACAAAGCCATCCACAACCTGTCCCCTCCATATACCTCTGACCTAATCTCCCGCTACCTGCCCACACGTAACCTCAGATCCTCCAATGACCTCCTGCTCCGCTCGGAGATCGTGCAGCTGCTGAAGCTGGGAGCCAGCTGTAACTTCAGCCATTGCTCCCAGAGAGATGGCAGGGAAGATTTATTCCCTTCCCTGCCATCTCGGTCGCTGTGTATACAGCGCTCAATGAGCGCTGTATACACGGCTATGGGCGCCGCAATGATGCAGCCGCCCTCTGACCCGGCTGTCACGTGATCCGCCGGGAGCAGCGTCTTGCAAGAGCTGCTGAGTCCTACAGGACCCCAGATCAGCTCTGTATACTGTGTATACAGTGTGCAGGAGGCTGGATTTCTCCTGCAACTGGGGTTAAATGTAGCAGCTCCAGTTATAGGAGAAATCAGCCTCCAGTACAAAAAAAAGTGATCAGATGTCCCCAAAGTCTCTTATCACCTTATGGGGACACAATCTGAAAAAAAAAGAATATAATAAAAGAGTTTTAAAAAAAATGTAAATAAAATAATAATAATAAAAAAATTAATAATACGCTAATAAAACGCCGTTATTAAAGGTTATAGCCCCACCATCGACGACACCATACAAAATAAAAATTACCGTAACGGAGAGGAAAAACTATTTTATAAAGTTTTTCAGTGACACTTTGTGTTATTAAATAAAAAAAATAATAATAAATTGAAAACCAGACACAATTTCCCTCCTATTTTGTTTATATTTTGTTTATTATTTTGAAAATAAAAACAACATAAAAATATAGCCCTATGTGTCCCCGAAAAAAGACACAAAAATTAGTTGACTGAGACATACGGGAAAAATGTTACAGACCTCAAAACCGCACATACAAAAAAAAACGAAAATGTGTCTGGTCCTGGACCACAAATTGGCCCGGTACTGAAGTGGTTAAAATCAGCGGAGCGAAAAGTCCTGCACAGAGTTATAGTCTTTTTTTAGCGGATGGCTTTCCATCTTTCAGGTCCCCATGGGAGGCAAATCGCTGGCCTAAGTAAGCTAACTAAATAAGTAAAATATAAGTAATAGAGATGAGCGAACACTAAAATGTTCGAGGTTCGAAATTCGAATCGAACAGCCGCTCACTGTTTGTGTGTTCGAACAGGTTTCGAACCCCATTATAGTCTATGGGGAACATATACTCGTTAAGGGGGAAACCCAAATCCGTGTCTGGAGGGTCACCAAGTCCACTATGACACCACAGGAAATGATGCCAACACCTCTGGAATGACACTGGGACAGCAGGGGAAGCATGTCTGGGGGCATCTAACACACCAAAGACCCTCTATTACCCCAACATCACAGCCTAACAACTACACACTTTACACACTCAATACCACCTTTCTGACAGTAGGAAAACACCTTGAAACATGTGTATTTGGCACTTGCAGTGAGGAGAGCTTGTCACCAGCAGTGAATTTGGCCCTTGTAGTAAGTTGAGGTTGGCACCAACATTTGTTTTGAAAATCAGGGTGGATTGAGCCTCTAACCAGCAGAGTTTGGGCAAATTCATGGTGGAGGGAGCCTCTAAACACCCCAGTTTGGACCAATTCATGGTGGAGGGAGCCTCTAAAAACCCTAGTTTGGACCAATTCATGGTGGAGGGAGCCTCTAAACAGCCCAGTTTGGGCAAATTCATGGTGGAGGGAGCCTCTAACCAGCCCAGTTTGGGCAAATTCATGGTGGAGGGAGCCTCTAAAAACCCCCGTTTGGACCAATTCATGGTGGAGGGAGCCTCTAAACAGCCCAGTTTGGGCAAATTCATGGTGGAGGGAGCCTCTAAAAACCCCAAATTGGACCAATTCATGGTGGAGGGAGCCTCTAAAAACCCCAGTTTGGACCAATTCATGGTGGAGGGAGCCTCTAAAAACCCCAGTTTGGACCAATTCATGGTGGAGGGAGCCTCTAAAAACCCCAGTTTGGACCAATTCATGCTGGAGGGAGCCTCTAAACAGCCCAGTTTGGGCAAATTCATGGTGGAGGGAGCCTCTAAAAACCCCAGTTTGGACCAATTCATGGTGGAGGGAGCCTCTAAAAACCCCAATTTGGACCAATTCATGGTGGAGGGAGCCTCTAAACAGCCCAGTTTGGACCAATTCATGGTGGAGGGAGCCTCTAACCAGCCCAGTTTGGACCAATTCATGGTGGAGGGAGCCTCTAACCAGCCCAGTTTGGGCAAATTCATGGTGGAGGGAGCCTCTAAAAACCCCAATTTGGACCAATTCATGGTGGAGGGAGCCTCTAAACAGCCCAGTTTGGGCAAATTCATGGTGGAGGGAGCCTCTAAAAACCCCAGTTTGGACCAATTCATGGTGGAGGGAGCCTCTAAAAACCCCAGTTTGGACCAATTCATGGTGGAGGGAGCCTCTAAAAAACCCAGTTTGGACCAATTCATGGTGGAGGGAGCCTCTAAACAGCCCAGTTTGGGCAAATTCATGGTGGAGGGAGCCTCTAAAAACCCCAGTTTGGACCAATTCATGGTGGAGGGAGCCTCTAAAAACCCCAATTTGGACCAATTCATGGTGGAGGGAGCCTCTAAACAGCCCAGTTTGGACCAATTCATGGTGGAGGGAGCCTCTAACCAGCCCAGTTTGGACCAATTCATGGTGGAGGGAGCCTCTAACCAGCCCAGTTTGGGCAAATTCATGGTGGAGGGAGCCTCTAAAAACCCCAATTTGGACCAATTCATGGTGGAGGGAGCCTCTAAACAGCCCAGTTTGGGCAAATTCATGGTGGAGGGAGCCTCTAATCAGCCCAGTTTGGACCAATTCATGGTGGAGGGAGCCTCTAACCAGCCCAGTTTGGGCAAATTCATCGTGGAGGGAGCCTCTAAAAACCCCAGTTTGGACCAATTCATGGTGGAGGGAGCCTCTAAACAGCCCAGTTTGGGCAAATTCATGGTGGAGGGAGCCTCTAAAAACCCCAGTTTGGACCAATTCATGGTGGAGGGAGCCTCTAAAAACCCCAGTTTGGACCAATTCATGGTGGAGGGAGCCTCTAAAAAACCAAGTTTGGACCAATTCATGGTGGAGGGAGCCTCTAAACAGCCCAGTTTGGGCAAATTCATGGTGGAGGGAGCCTCTAAAAACCCCAGTTTGGACCAATTCATGGTGGAGGGAGCCTCTAAAAACCCCAGTTTGGACCAATTCATGGTGGAGGGAGCCTCTAAAAACCCCAGTTTGGACCAATTCATGGTGGAGGGAGCCTCTAAAATACCCAGTTTGGACCAATTCATGGTGGAGGGAGCCTCTAACCAGCCCAGTTTGGACCAATTCATGGTGGAGGGAGCCTCTAAACAGCCCAGTTTGGGCAAATTCATGGTGGAGGGAGCCTCTAACCAGCCCAGTTTGGACCAATTCATGGTGGAGGGAGCCTCTAAAAACCCCAGTTTGGACCAATTCATGGTGGAGGGAGCCTCTAAAAACCCCAGTTTGGACCAATTCATGGTGGAGGGAGCCTCTAAAAACACCAGTTTGGACCAATTCATGCTGGAGGGAGCCTCTAAACAGCCCAGTTTGGGCAAATTCATGGTGGAGGGAGCCTCTAAAAACCCCAGTTTGGACCAATTCATGGTGGAGGGAGCCTCTAAAAACCCCAATTTGGACCAATTCATGGTGGAGGGAGCCTCTAAACAGCCCAGTTTGGGCAAATTCATGGTGGAGGGAGCCTCTAAAAACCCCAGTTTGGACCAATTCATGGTGGAGGGAGCCTCTAAAAAACCCAGTTTGGACCAATTCATGGTGGAGGGAGCCTCTAAACAGCCCAGTTTGGGCAAATTCATGGTGGAGGGAGCCTCTAAAAGCCCCAGTTTGGACCAATTCATGGTGGAGGGAGCCTCTAAAAACCCCAGTTTGGACCAATTCATGGTGGAGGGAGCCTCTAAAAAAAACCAGTTTGGATCAATTCATGGTGGAGGGAGCCTCTAAACAGCCCAGTTTGGGCAAATTCATGGTGGAGGGAGCCTCTAACCAGCCCAGTTTGGGCAAATTCATGGTGGAGGGAGCCTCTAAAAACCCCCGTTTGGACCAATTCATGGTGGAGGGAGCCTCTAAACAGCCCAGTTTGGGCAAATTCATGGTGGAGGGAGCCTCTAAAAACCCCAAATTGGACCAATTCATGGTGGAGGGAGCCTCTAAAAACCCCAGTTTGGACCAATTCATGGTGGAGGGAGCCTCTAAAAACCCCAGTTTGGACCAATTCATGGTGGAGGGAGCCTCTAAAAACCCCAGTTTGGACCAATTCATGCTGGAGGGAGTCTCTAAACAGCCCAGTTTGGGCAAATTCATGGTGGAGGGAGCCTCTAAAAACCCCAGTTTGGACCAATTCATGGTGGAGGGAGCCTCTAAAAACCCCAATTTGGACCAATTCATGGTGGAGGGAGCCTCTAAACAGCCCAGTTTGGACCAATTCATGGTGGAGGGAGCCTCTAACCAGCCCAGTTTGGACCAATTCATGGTGGAGGGAGCCTCTAACCAGCCCAGTTTGGGCAAATTCATGGTGGAGGGAGCCTCTAAAAACCCCAATTTGGACCAATTCATGGTGGAGGGAGCCTCTAAACAGCCCAGTTTGGGCAAATTCATGGTGGAGGGAGCCTCTAAAAACCCCAGTTTGGACCAATTCATGGTGGAGGGAGCCTCTAAAAACCCCAGTTTGGACCAATTCATGGTGGAGGGAGCCTCTAAAAAACCCAGTTTGGACCAATTCATGGTGGAGGGAGCCTCTAAAAACCCCAGTTTGGACCAATTCATGGTGGAGGGAGCCTCTAAAAACACCAGTTTGGACCAATTCATGCTGGAGGGAGCCTCTAAACAGCCCAGTTTGGGCAAATTCATGGTGGAGGGAGCCTCTAAAAACCCCAGTTTGGACCAATTCATGGTGGAGGGAGCCTCTAAAAACCCCAATTTGGACCAATTCATGGTGGAGGGAGCCTCTAAACAGCCCAGTTTGGGCAAATTCATGGTGGAGGGAGCCTCTAAAAACCCCAGTTTGGACCAATTCATGGTGGAGGGAGCCTCTAAAAACCCCAGTTTGGACCAATTCATGGTGGAGGGAGCCTCTAAAAAACCCAGTTTGGACCAATTCATGGTGGAGGGAGCCTCTAAACAGCCCAGTTTGGGCAAATTCATGGTGGAGGGAGCCTCTAAAAACCCCAGTTTGGACCAATTCATGGTGGAGGGAGCCTCTAAAAACCCCAGTTTGGACCAATTCATGGTGGAGGGAGCCTCTAAAAAAAAACAGTTTGGATCAATTCATGGTGGAGGGAGCCTCTAAACAGCCCAGTTTGGGCAAATTCATGGTGGAGGGAGCCTCTAACCAGCCCAGTTTGGGCAAATTCATGGTGGAGGGAGCCTCTAAAAACCCCCGTTTGGACCAATTCATGGTGGAGGGAGCCTCTAAACAGCCCAGTTTGGGCAAATTCATGGTGGAGGGAGCCTCTAAAAACCCCAAATTGGACCAATTCATGGTGGAGGGAGCCTCTAAAAACCCCAGTTTGGACCAATTCATGGTGGAGGGAGCCTCTAAAAACCCCAGTTTGGACCAATTCATGGTGGAGGGAGCCTCTAAAAACCCCAGTTTGGACCAATTCATGCTGGAGGGAGCCTCTAAACAGCCCAGTTTGGGCAAATTCATGGTGGAGGGAGCCTCTAAAAACCCCAGTTTGGACCAATTCATGGTGGAGGGAGCCTCTAAAAACCCCAATTTGGACCAATTCATGGTGGAGGGAGCCTCTAAACAGCCCAGTTTGGACCAATTCATGGTGGAGGGAGCCTCTAACCAGCCCAGTTTGGACCAATTCATGGTGGAGGGAGCCTCTAACCAGCCCAGTTTGGGCAAATTCATGGTGGAGGGAGCCTCTAAAAACCCCAATTTGGACCAATTCATGGTGGAGGGAGCCTCTAAACAGCCCAGTTTGGGCAAATTCATGGTGGAGGGAGCCTCTAAAAACACCAGTTTGGACCAATTCATGGTGGAGGGAGCCTCTAAAAACCCCAGTTTGGACCAATTCATGGTGGAGGGAGCCTCTAAAAAACCCAGTTTGGACCAATTCATGGTGGAGGGAGCCTCTAAACAGCCCAGTTTGGGCAAATTCATGGTGGAGGGAGCCTCTAAAAACCCCAGTTTGGACCAATTCATGGTGGAGGGAGCCTCTAAAAACCCCAATTTGGACCAATTCATGGTGGAGGGAGCCTCTAAACAGCCCAGTTTGGGCAAATTCATGGTGGAGGGAGCCTCTAAAAACCCCAGTTTGGACCAATTCATGGTGGAGGGAGCCTCTAAAAACCCCAGTTTGGACCAATTCATGGTGGAGGGAGCCTCTAAAAAACCCAGTTTGGACCAATTCATGGTGGAGGGAGCCTCTAAACAGCCCAGTTTGGGCAAATTCATGGTGGAGGGAGCCTCTAAAAAACCCAGTTTGGACCAATTCATGGTGGAGGGAGCCTCTAAAAACCCCAGTTTGGACCAATTCATGGTGGAGGGAGCCTCTAAAAACCCCAGTTTGGACCAATTCATGGTGGAGGGAGCCTCTAAAAAACCCAGTTTGGACCAATTCATGGTGGAGGGAGCCTCTAAACAGCCCAGTTTGGGCAAATTCATGGTGGAGGGAGCCTCTAAAAACCCCAGTTTGGACCAATTCATGGTGGAGGGAGCCTCTAAAAACCCCAATTTGGACCAATTCATGGTGGAGGGAGCCTCTAAACAGCCCAGTTTGAGCAAATTCATGGTGGAGGGAGCCTCTAAAAACCCCAGTTTGGACCAATTCATGGTGGAGGGAGCCTCTAAAAAACCCAGTTTGGACCAATTCATGGTGGAGGGAGCCTCTAACCAGCCCAGTTTGGACCAATTCATGGTGGAGGGAGCCTCTAAAAACCCCAGTTTGGACCAATTCATGGTGGAGGGAGCCTCTAAACAGCCCAGTTTGGACCAATTCATGGTGGAGGGAGCCTCTAAAAACCCCAATTTGGACCAATTCATGGTGGAGGGAGCCTCTAACCAGCCCAGTTTGGACCAATTCATGGTGGAGGGAGCCTCTAACCAGCCCAGTTTGGGCAAATTCATGGTGGAGGGAGCCTCTAAAAACCCCAATTTGGACCAATTCATGGTGGAGGGAGCCTCTAAACAGCCCAGTTTTGGCAAATTCATGGTGGAGGGAGCCTCTAAAAACCCCAGTTTGGACCAATTCATGGTGGAGGGAGCCTCTAACCAGCCCAGTTTGGGCAAATTCATGGTGGAGGGAGCCTCTAACCAGCAGAGTTGTGGGAAAGCAGGGTGGAGGGAGCCTCTAACCAGCAGAGTTGGTGGAAATCAGGGTGGAGGGAGCCTCTAACCAGCAGAGTTGGGGGAAATCATGTTGGAGGGAGCCTAGTATTAGCAGGATTGTGCAGCGCTTATGGTGGATGAGTATGAGGATGCGGAGGAATTGGAGAGGTTGAGTACAGACATGGAGTTTCATGTTGGGGTGCTTTACACAGGTGGGCACAAAAATGAAGGCTCTATCCAGTGGTGGTTCATTTTTATCAAAGTGAGCCGGTCGGCACTCTCAGCTGACAGACGGGTGCGCTTGTCAGTGATGATGCCACCGGCTGCACTGAACACCCTCTCAGATAGGACGCTGGTGGCAGGACAGGACAGCACCTCCAAGGCATATAGGGCAAGTTCAAGCCACAGGTCCAACTTCAACACCCAATACGTGTAGGGCGCAGAGGGGTCGGAGAGGACAGGGCTGTGGTCGGAAAGGTATTCCCGCAACATGCGCCTATACTTCTCACGCCTGGTGACACTAGGACCCTCTGAGGCGGCACTTTGGCGAGGGGGTGCCATCAAGGTGTCCCAGACCTTAGACAGTGTGCCCCTCGTTTGTGTGGACCGGTGAGAACTTGGTCGCCTACTGGAGGAACTGTCCTCCCTGCCGCCAACGTCACATGCTGGAAACATCTCCATCATATTCTGCACCAATTGCCTGTGGCAAGCACTGATGCGATTGGCCCTCCCCTCTACCGGAATAAAAGACGAGATGTTGTTTTTATACCGGGGGTCAAGGATAGCAAAGATCCAGTACTGGTTGTCCTCCATGATTTTGACAATACGCTTGTCGGTTGTAAAGCACCCCAACATGAACTCAGCCATGTCTGCCACAGTGTTAGTTGGCATGACTCCTCTGGCCCCACCGGAAAGTTCAATCTCCATTTCCTCCTCATCCTCCATGTCTACCCATCCGCGCTGCAACAATGGGACGATTCGAAGTTGCCCGGAAGCCTCCTGTATCACCATCACATCATCGGACAACTCTTCTTCCTCCTCCTCCTCCTCCTCCTCCTCCTCCTCCATTAAACGCGATGAAGCGGACAGATGTGTGGACCTACTCTCCAGCTGTGACGGATTGGATGCTATCCCTGACTCCTCTGTGTGATCTGAGTTATCCCTGATGTCAATCAGGGATTCTCTCAGAACACACAAGAGCGGGATTGTAAGGCTCACCATCGCATACTCAGAGCTCACCCTCCTTGTGGACTCCTCAAACACCCGTAGGATGTCACAAAGGTCTCTCATCCATGGCCACTCATGGATGAGAAACTGAGGCAGCTGACTTTGTGGCACCCTAGGGTTTTGTAGCTGGTATTCCATCAAAGGTCTCTGCTGCTCAACCACTCTATTCAACATCTGAAACGTTGAGTTCCAGCGTGTGGGGACGTCGCACAAAAGCCGGTGTTGTGGCACATGCAGGCGTTGCTGGAGAGATTTTAAGCTAGCAGTGGCTACTGTCGACTTGCGAAAGTGGGCGCACATGCGCCGCACTTTCACCGGTAGCTCTGGAACATTGGGGTAGCTCTTTAGGAAACGTTGCACCACTAGGTTGAAGACGTGGGCCAGGCATGGAACATGTTGGAGTCCGGCAAGCTCCAGAGCTGCTACCAGGTTCCGGCCGTTATCACAAACGACCATGCCTGGGCCCAGGTGCAGCGGCTCAAACCATATTGCCGTCTCATCGAGGAGGGCATCCCTCACCTCGGAGGCAGTGTGCTGTCTGTCCCCCAAGCTGATCAGCTTCAGCACAGCCTGCTGACGTCTACCAACGCCAGTGCTGCAACGTTTCCAACTCGTAGCTGGGGTCAATCTAACAGCGGAGGAGGAGGCGGTGGCGGAGGAGGAGGCGGTGGCGGAGGAGGAGGCGGTAGAGGAGGAGGAGGAGGGGGGTGTTCTTCTCGTGTCCCTGCCAGGAATGTTAGGCGGTTAGACGAGGTACACCGGGCCAGTTTGGGAAGCAGTCCCAGCCTCAACTACATTCACCCAGTGTGCCGTCAGTGAAATGTAGCGTCCCTGTCCGCATGCACTTGTCCACACGTCGGTGGTCAAGTGGACCTTTGTGCAAAGCGCGGAACTAAGGGCCCGCCTGATGTTGAGTGACACGTGCTGGTGCAAGGCGGGGACGGCACACCGGGAGAAGTAGTGACGGCTAGGGACGGCATAGCGAGGTGCCGCAGTTGCCATCAGGTCCAGGAAGGCGGGAGTTTCAACAAGCCGGAACGCCAACATCTCCTGGGCCAGCAGTTTAGCGATGTTGGCGTTCAAGGCTTGCGCGTGTGGGTGGTTAGCAGTGTATTTCTGCCGCCGCTCCAATGTCTGAGAGATGGTGGGTTGTTGTAAAGAAGCGCCTAATGGTGCCTTTGATGGTGCAGGAGAAGGAGATAAGACAGGAACAGGGGAGGATGAGGGAGAAGTCAACAAAGTGGTGGAGGCAGATGAAGTGGTGTCCTGGCTCGTCCTCTGGAGTACATCGCCAGCACAGTCAGCAGTGGCAGTGGCAGAGGCAGAGGCAGTGGCAGAGGCAGTGGCAGTGGCGTGAACGGCAGGCGGCCTTTGTCCTGCCGTTGCTGCCTGCCACTGATTCCAGTGCTTGGATTCCAAATGACGGCGCATTGAAGTGGTGGACAGGTTGCTCTTCTCAGAGCCCCTAATCAATTTCGAGAGGCAAATTGTGCAGACAACACTATATCTGTCCTCGGCGCATTCCTTGAAAAAACTCCACACCTTCGAGAAACGTGCCCTCGAGCTGGGAGTTTTTCGGGGCTGGGTACGAACTGGAACATCTTGGGAGATTCCGGGTGTGGCCTGGCTTCGCCTAAGCTGCTGACCTCTGCCTCTGCCTCTAGCTACCCTTTTTGGTGCTGTACTTGCCTCAACATCCACACTACTTTCCCCGCTTGACATCCCCCCTGTCCAGGTCGGGTCAGTGTCCTCATCATCCACCACTTCCTCTTCCAACTCTTGTCTCATCTCCTCCTCCCGCACAATGCGCCGGTCAACTGGATGCCCTGACGGCAACTGCGTCACATCATCGTCGATGAGGGTGGGTTGCTGGTCATCCACCACCAAATCGAACGGAGATGGAGGAGACTCTAGTGTTTGAGCATCTGGACACAGATGCTCCTCTGTTAGGTTCGTGGAATCGTGACGTGGAGAGGCAGGTTGAGGGACAATGAAAGGAGCGGAGAACAGCTCTGGGGAGCAGGAACAGTTGGGGTTATTGTTCTGTGAAGCTTGGGAATTTTGGGAGGAAGGAGGACAAGACTGTTGGGTAATAGGAGGAGAGGAGGCAGAGTCTGACTGGCTGCTGGACAATGTGCTGTAAGCGTTCTCTGACAGCCATTGCAAGACCTGTTCCTGGTTCTCGGGCCTACTAAGGTTTGTACCCTGCAGTTTAGTTAATGTGGCAAGCAACCCTGGCACTGTGGAGTGGCGCAATGCTTGCTGCCCCACAGGAGTAGGCACGGGACGCCCTGTGGCTTCACTGCTACCTTGCTCCCCAGAACCATTCCCCCGACCTCGCCCACGGCCTCGTCCACGTCCCTTTCCGGGAGCCTTGCGCATTTTGAATTCCCAGTTAGAAATTGGCACTATATACCAGTAGCAAAAATTGTGGGTGCACGTAACCCCAATATATTCTTTGAATTCCCAGTCAGACAATGGCACTATATACCAGTAGCAAGAAATGAGGGTATTTATAACCCCAATATATTCTTTGAATTCCCAGTCAGACAATGGCACTGTATACCAGTAGTAAAAATTGTGGGTGCACGTAACCCCAATATATTCTTTGAATTACCAGTCAGAAACTGGCACTATATGGCAGTAGCAAGAAATGAGGGTATTTGTAACCCCAATATATTCTTTGAATTCCCAGTCAGAAACTGGCACTGTATACCAGTAGTAAAAATTGTGGGTGCACGTAACCCCAATATGTTCTTTGAATTCCCAGTCAGAAACTGGCACTATATGGCAGTAGCAAGAAATGAGGGTATTTATAACCCCAATATATTCTTTGAATTCCCAGTCAGACAATGGCACTGTATACCAGTAGTAAAAATTGTGGGTGCACGTAACCCCAATATATTCTTTGAATTACCAGTCAGAAACTGGCACTATATACCAGTAGCAAGAAATGAGGGTATTTATAACCCCAATATATTCTTTGAATTCCCAGGCAGAAACTGGCACTGTATACCAGTAGTAAAAATTGTGGGTGCACGTAACCCCAATATATTCTTTGAATTCCCAGTCAGACAATGGCACTGTATACCAGTAGTAAAAATTGTGGGTGCACGTAACCCCAATATGTTCTTTGAATTCCCAGTCAGAAACTGGCACTATATACCAGTAGCAAGAAATGAGGGTATTTGTAACCCCAATATATTCTTTGAATTCCCAGTCAGAAACTGGCACTGTATACCAGTAGTAAAAATTGTGGGTGCACGTAACCCCAATATATTCTTTGAATTCCCAGTCAGACAATGGCACTATATGGCAGTAGCAAAAATAGTGGGTGTATATAGCCCCAATTCTATTGCTAGGGGACTTGCAGGGTATTTCTGGGGTGAAGGTGGGGGGGCACACCGTTGGAACGGGTATCGGGGGTATATATTGCGTATACGGTACACGTTACACTGACAAGCTTCTCCCTGGAATTTAGCTCTTACAAGAGCTGTTGTGGTTGTCTTCTCCTTCCTATCCTAGCCTGTCCCTGCCTACCCAGAATCTAACCCCTAGCTAACTGGACGGAAACCTCCGTCCTCGGTGAATTGCAAGCTCAGAATGACGCGAAGCTGGGCGGCGCTGTTCTTTTAAATTAGAGGTCACATGTTTTCGGCAGCCAATGGGTTTTGCCTACTTTTCTCAACGTCACCGGTGTCGTAGTTCCTGTCCCACCTACCCTGCGCTGTTATTGGAGCAAAAAAGGCGCCAGGGAAGGTGGGAGGGGAATCGAGTAATGGCGCACTTTACCACGCGGTGTTCGATTCGATTCGAACATGCCGAACAGCCTAATATCCGATCGAACATGAGTTCGATAGAACACTGTTCGCTCATCTCTAATAAGTAAGCAAAATAAATAAGTAGAATAAAAAAAAATCTATAATCAGAAAATAAAACCAGATTAGATCAGAGATTTCGATATTAATAAATAAATAAAAATGAAATTAAAAATGTAATAATTAAAAATAATAGAAATGGTTGATACATAAAGGGAATTACTGACAATTACTGTTAAAAATCAATCGGCAGACAGGGGTAAAAATAGATTTTTCTTTCACAGGTTACATAGAAAAACGAGCGTCGGCTTTGAGCCAGTTGAAGCCTAGGACGGGGAACAAAAAGAGACAAAACCGCACAAGAAAAAAACTTTTTATTGGTACTTATTTGGTATAGCGTCTCTGTTGTTTAGGGGAATACATCATGGATCATTAGGGGAATGGATCATTAGAAATCAAAGAAAGACTATTCTTCTCTTCCCTTTATTATTCTGATCCGTGCCGCCGTTCCTAAGAAATTTCTTCTTTCTTCCATATGTAAATGAGTTTTCAGACAGCACTGGGGACGTCCCCTGCACTGTCTGAAAACTCTCCAGTGACTCCTACATCTTCTTCTCCCGTGTCACTCTCGCGTCTGCGCATGTCCGTTGGCCATGTTCCTGTGGCCGAATGGGAGAGGCCACAAGAAAATGGCTGACAGACATGCGCAGTCAGCCATTTTCCTGTGGTCGAATGGTACAGGTCAATAGTAAATGGCCGACGGACATGTGCAGTGAAGAGTAACATGGGAGAAGAGGCGGTCCGGAGAAGTAGACAGACGCGTTGCTGGAGAGTTTTTGGACAGTACAGGGGACGCCCACTGTGCTGTCTGAAAACTCATTTACCTATGGAAGAAAGAAGAAATTTTTCACGAACGGTGGCATGGATCAGAATAATAAAGTTAAGACAGGGGTGAACCTAGGGTTTGTGCCGCCTGAGACGGAGGTCAGAAAGCCCCCCCCCCCCTGGAGGAGGGGGTGGAGCGGAGATGAGGGGGCGAAGCAGAGCGAGCATCGTTAGCAGGCAGAGAGCAGGCAGGGAGAGGACCTGCTCTCTGCTAAGCGTGAGGGGCTGCCAAGACGGTGACGCTAAGCCAGTCCAGGACAGCTTGTCCTAGACTGGCTTAGGTCAGCAAAAATGCCGCCCTCCCCCGGTGCCCCGGCATAGCGCCGCCTGAGGCGGTCGCTTCAGGTCACCTCATGGGAGGTGCGGCGCTGAGTTAAGAGAAGAGTAACCCTTCTTAAACCTATTCTGACGTGTACTTAGTCAAAAATGTGAATTCTAACAATAGAATCCCTTTAAGCCGGTGAGACGCCATAGCAAGTAAGTACCAATAAAAAGTTTTTGTCTCTTTTTGTTCCCTGTCCTAGGCTTCACTGTCTCAAAGCCGACGCTTGTTTTTCTATGTAACCCGTGAAAGAAAAAATCTATTTTTACCCCTGTCTGCTGATTGATTTCTAACAGTAATTGTCTGCTCGTTTACCCGGCAGGTGTTAATAGCTGCAGTTATTAACGTTGCGAAGTGATTTAGATCCTGCGTTCAGCCAGATAGTCCTTCTGAATGACGGCTTCATAAATACTTTTTTTTTTTTTTTTAATAAAAATTGCATTAATGCTTCATATTTTATCAAGATTTTTTTTTTTTAAGGTGAACTATAGCACACGGAACATAAGATGATAAATTAGGAACGCGCCGCCAAGTAACATATGGTTTTCGGTTTGTTGGCTACGATATCTGTTTATAAATGTCATGTGGATTACCGCAATGATTTTATCCTCCTCCGAGCTTTACAGTTTTCGTATAGAATTAATCTAAATGAGACTTTGAATAACTTTACTTATGTTGTACTGATCCTGACAGCTATGGGACGGCCCATGGGAGACTCGGGAGCAGCATTCGCGATTCAGCTCTTAAAGGGAACCCGTCAGGTTGTTTGTCCACCATAGGCTGTGCAGGATGAAGTACTTAGGTGCCACGGGTGCAGCTTTTTAATCTTTGTGTTGCCATAAAGTGAAATTGTAAATGTTTGAAAGAATAAAAAGTCATATGCAAATGAACCTAAGTAGTCATGGGGGCGGGGAGAAGCTTCATCCTAGTCAAGCTGTCCTCTTAGTTCCCTTGGTAATCCCACCTTCTTGACATGATTGACACCTCACTTTCTAATGGGACGGAGATCTCAGACATGCCCAGGAGGTGGGATTAGCAAGGAGAGAGCATGACTAGAATGAAGCTTCTCCCCGCCCCCATGACTACTTAGGTTAAATGCATATGACTTTTTATGCTTTCAGATATTACATGACAGGTTCCCTTTAACATACCCTGCTCAGTGTCTATACAAAGTTTGTTCTAATAATATTGATGCTTTTCCCCTCTCCCAATGTAATGCACCCCAGTAGCCCACACACAGTATAATGCTCCCAAGTGATCCCCGCACACTGTAATGGTCCCAAGTGATCCCCGCACGCTGTAATGGTCCCAGGTGATCCCCGCACACTGTAATGTTCCTAAGTGATCCCCGCACACTATAATGCTCCCAAGTGATCCCCACACACTATAATGCTCCCAAGTGATCCCCGCACACTGTAATGTTCCTAAGTGATCCCCGCACACTATAATGCTCCCAAGTGATCCCCACACACTATAATGCTCCCAAGTGATCCCCGCACACTGTAATGCTCCCAAGTGATCCCTGCATACTGCAATTCTCCCCAGTGATCCACAGACACTATAATGTTTCTAAGTGATCCCCGCACACTATAATGCTCCCAAGTGATCCCCGCACACTGTAATGCTCCCAAGTGATCCCTGCATACTGCAATTCTCCCCAGTGATCCACAGACACTATAATGTTCCCAAGTGATCCCCACACACTATAATGCTCCCCAGTGATGCCTGCACACTATAATGCTCTCAAGTGATCCCTGCACACTATAATGCTCTCAAGTGATCCCTGCACACTATAATGCTCCCCAGTGATCCCTGCACACTATAATGCTCTCAAGTGATCCCTGCACACTATAATGCTCCCCAGTGATCCCCGCACACTATAATGCTCTCAAGTGATCCCTGCACAGTATAATGCTCCCCAGTGATCTCCGCACACTATAATTCTCCCCAGTGATGCCTGCACACTATAATGCTCCCAAGTGATCCCGCAACTATAATGCTCCCAAATGATCTTTGCATACTATAATGCCCCCAGTGATCCCTGCACAGTATAATGCATCCAGTGATCTCTACACACTATAATGCTCCCAAGTGATGCCCACACACTGTAATGCTCCAGAGTGATCCCTGCACACTATAATGCTCCCCAGTGATTCCCGCTCAGTATAATGCACCCAGTGATCTTCACACACTATAATGCTCCCCAGTGATCCCCACACACTATAATGCTCCCAAGTGATCCACATACACTGTAATGCTCCCAAGTGATACCCACACACTATAATTTTCCAAAGTGATCCCCTTACACTATATTGCTCCTAAGTGAAAAAAATCACTAGGAGGAATTTAATATAATATATGCCAAAATATTGGAGCAGAAATGGCAAATCTTTGAACATAATTCGGGTCCATTCTTATTTTTCCACCTCACCTGCCACTTTTCAAGATGGGCCAAGGATCAAGGTGAGCTGGGTGGGTACCCCTCTTCCCATTAGATTAACATGGCTGGCATGGATTTCAGCAAACTGGACTACCCAAGGAGCGTCAAAATTATTAAGAGGCTGGAGCCCATTGGAGACTCGCAGGGCTGAAAAGCCAATTGGATGAGATTTTTCCTAATCTCATCCTCCCCCTTTGTTGATACAAATGCTGGGAAAATGCATCATGTTATTTATGTTTCCAAAAAGTTCTGGTGCATAACAAAGTCCGCAAAAAATGCAACAGAATTTTACACGACAAAAAATGACCCAGCGGTTTATTAGGCACCGTCTTTTCCGCAAAATCCGTCTCAGTGAGCAAGATGGAGAAATGTTATAGAGTAATACCTCGGCTAACCTGGGTATAATAGTCTTTGCCATGTTAAAGTGACACATTGTAACGCAGTGACAGCTCTATAACATTGATTTTAATTTCTATCCACAGAACCCAGCACGGCCCCCACAGATGTCAAAGCTTCAGGTCTGTCTGCATCAGAAATCCTTGTCACCTGGAAATCCTCCAAGGATAATGTGGGAAGACCTTTGGGATTTGAGGTACTTGTATGAGCTTTGCTGCCACTCGTAGGGCTTTGCTTGTTCCTGTTATTATCGATGACGCTCCATGGTCACCATTAGTCACCATGGTTCTCATTCTTCATCGGGATGTTATAAGGATATTCCCATCTTATATAGTGATGGCGCCGTGTATTGGGAGGATGTGCCATTACATTATGATTGGGGTTGAGCCGATCTTGAGATTTCAAGATCGATTTTAAAATCCGATTTCCGATCATTTTCCAGCCGATCTCGATCGTGAAATTTGCTCGATCGCCGATCGGAATCCAATCTTTTCCGATCCCGATCTTCAACCCTAGTCAATGCTTTTCTATGGGAAAAGTCACTTTTAGGGTTGAGCCGATCTTGAGATAACCTCCGATCTCGATCCCACTGGAAAAGATCGTTTCGGAATTCCGATCGCGATCGTGAAATTTACTCGATCGCCGATCGGAATCCGATCTTTTCCGATCCCGATCGCTCAACCCTAATTATGATTATTGATAGTCCGACCTCTGGGACTTGAGAATGAAGGGGCCATAGACATGGTCTTACTAACTATCAGATATGGGATGCTTTTCCAGAATTAATTTTATTTTTTTGCATTTATTATGTACCTATCCCCAATAGATTATTCTTACCTTTTTCTGAATCCTTCTCTACACAAAGGACATGTGATTCTGACAGTGACCAGATATAGTCTGCAGGTGTTAATGCACAGCCCCCTGACTTCCTGTATGATGGACTGTACCACACATGGTCTACACAGGGGGAGAAAGTTCTGGCACTCAGTTATAATGAACTTGTGTGCAGGTTCTTGGGTGCACCTGCACTTGGGTTTCCATTCTTCAGTTCTGCTTGGGGACCCAAAAATGGAAACCCAATCCGCTTAAAAAATCCGCCTGGAAAACCCTTTAAGGACACACATTGGGGAAGATTTGTTAAGATGGGCATATTGTACACCAGTCTTAAAGGGATTCAATCATTAAAATGGAATTTTTTAAGACTAAGGCCTGGTTCACTTCTGCATTGGTATTCTGTCCGGGGAAGTTCGCATGAGGACCCTCCAAATGGAATACCATTCGCATTTTCAAGCTGTGTGACAGTGAAAGCACATGGACCCCATAGACTATAATAGGGTCCGTGTGCTTGCCGCCAGAGCTCCGCAGTTCACAATCTACTTCCCTGTTCGCATTATTCGTGCGGCAGCGTGCGGCAAGCACATGGACCCCATTATAGTGTATGGGATCTGTGTGCTTTTACTGCACAGCGCTTACAATTGAATTTGGTATTCCATTTGGGGGGTGTCTATGCGCACTCCCCTGGACTGAATACCAATGCAGATGTGAATGAGGGGTAACACGTAGGAATAGCCTTAAGAAAGGCTATTCTTCTCCTACCTTTAGATGTCTTCTCCGCACCGCCATTCCGTAGATATCCCGGTTTTCATCATTATGCAAATGTTTTTTTCTCACAGCACTGGAGGCGGTCCCCAGTGCTCAAATAGCACTGGGGCCATCTGCAGTGCTGATAGAAAACTCTCCAGTGACGGCCTCTCTCTTCTTCTGGCACGCCCTCTCCGCAATGTCTTCTTCCAATGGCTTCTTCTGGCTTCTTCTGTGCAGTCGGATCTGCTGTAGGCAGCATATTGGGGAGAGACACCTTATGAGCCCCCTAAATCTCCTGGGTCTGTATGTGATCACACCCTCAAATTATGCACCAGTCCCCTACTGTTTAAAGGGGTATAAAGGTTCCTGCAATATAGGTTATTCAATGTACAGTACAATGAAACATATACATTTTCTATATCTATGATCACTCACGATCACTGAAGGGACTTTGCAGCAGATGCTCTATTTCCCTACAGCACTCCCGCAGGTGACTTGAAGTATTACACCGCTCTATTCTTCCTACCCGTAACTAACCCACACTTGTAGATTCTGATAGTTCATTTAAAGCACTTGATGAATATTCTTTGCATCAGTCACGATTCCAAACGCATCAAATTCCGTTAATATTTTACCTTTTATTTCAGCCGCATGTGTTCTTTGAATACATAAAAGATTTTTCTTTGTGCGTGACACGACCTCTTCTTCACTCTCTATCTAAAACCAATCTGAAAAAAATACAATATCCAGAGCGAGTATTTTGCTTTTACGGCTCACAATTAGCTTCAAGCCTGCAGTTTGGGTTAAGTCAACATTCACTCATCATTTTATTAAATTCACTTATTGTCCTTAATGTCGCTATTTAATCAGCGCTGCCTTTTATTTCCCCGGTTTACCAGTCTGAAGAGAGTGTTCGCTTTAAAGGTTATATTTGAGAGAGGCGGAAAGCAATGAAATGAAAGCCTTGCATACATGCACCCCTATCACCCAGCGAGTCCATACAATCAATGTATTTATTGTGCAAATGTCACATTGGTAAATATGCCATGAATACGCTGATATCAGGGATCATGGTAACTCGGAACGCCACGTTGCGAGACATAGTGGATTTCAGGTTGTCCTTTGTAGATGATGCCCATGCTATAGCGGAGACAGGGGATTCTTCGGGGACATCCTATCCTTCAACAATGAACTTTATTAGTTTCAAAAAGCTCACACTTTTCGGCACTGTGGTATGAATACAGTCTGGGTACTAGCACAGTGAAACCCTACAGCTTTGTAATAGAAGGCGT
This sequence comes from Leptodactylus fuscus, assembly GCF_031893055.1. Classification (NCBI taxonomy): domain Eukaryota; kingdom Metazoa; phylum Chordata; class Amphibia; order Anura; family Leptodactylidae; genus Leptodactylus; species Leptodactylus fuscus. The sequence goes on along the minus strand of NC_134266.1, from coordinate 259,569,434 downwards.
TCTATGCGCCATGGTATGTTTCCTTCTTACGGTACAGAATTAGGAAGGCATTGATTTATAGGGTGCTACCTTACGGAAGCTGGCGCTAGAGTCATTTTTCCCAATTTGCATCAAAGAGAACTTATTTGCATAATCTTGTCTCTGTGATGTGCTAGAATTATTCAGCTGTTCACGGCACAAATTTATCTTAAATTTCTCATGAAGCAGTGGAAAACAGAAGTACATTAAAGGGATTGTCTGGGGAAGGTTTATCTGGATCACTGGATTTTTTTTAATCCTCTGGCTACTTAGTCCCCCTGGTGTCCACTTACCTGCAGAGATGGCTGGTCCGGTGCCCGGTGTTTTCGTTCTTCTTCACCTCGCTGTCCCCTGCCTCCCAGGTTAGCAGAGTGTGGGCGGGTTAAGAGAGTGTGGGCAGGTACTGGGAGGGAGGACGTCACGTCTCCCCACCCTGTACCCGCCCACACTCTCCTAAGCCACAAGCCCCGCCTTCTTCCTAGCTCTTTAAACACTAACCTGGGAGGCGGGGGCAGCGAGGCGAAGAAGAACGAGAACACCGGGCACCGGACCAGCCATCTCTGCAGGTAAGTAGCTACTAGAGATGTTAACTTGTCTCCCATTAGAATGAATGGACACAGCCGGTGCGCAGGGGGTTAAGGCTGTGTGCCGGCTGCTTCCATTGATTCCTAAGGAACCGCAGCGGAGCCTTCACACTGAGTATACACTCCGCTCAGAATGAGCGGAGCGTATATTCAGTGTGAAGGCTAACATTGTTAGCTTTTCCCACAATGCTTGGCCAGTAGCAAAGCATTGTTGGAAATAATCACCGATCTCGATCCCACCTAAAAAGATCGTTTTCGGAATTCCGATGGCGATCGTAAAATTTTCTTGATCGCCGATCGGAATCCGATCTTTCCCGAACACGATCGCTCAACCCTACTGCAATGCTCATCCAAATGCAAACATCTAAAGACTAGGAGTCCTGATTTCAGACCCTGCCACTCTTTAATTGATGATATATTATAGAGCCTGGAAATCCTCACATAGCAAGCTGCAGCAAGAAAAATAAAACGCTGTGGGAAAAAAAACGTAGCAGCAACCCATCTCAGTTTTTCCCGCAGTGCTTTTCACAGAAAGTCGGCAGAGGTTTCCTCTGCAGACTTTCTGCTTCAGTTATACTTACAAGGAAACCGCCGGCATTTCCGTAGGTATGATTGACGTGCTACGATTTCCAAAACCGCAACGCTTAAGCAACTCTGCATACGAAAACTTGATTGTTTGGACTGACGAATCCTACCGATACCCCCTCAGTCTCAAATCTAGGACCCAGTAGGATTCACACAGCTAAGTTTTTCCATTCAGTTTTGGATTTCCGGCCTTTGCCCGCGTCACAGAGCGACACATTCATTTTCCGCACGTTGATATCCAGTAGCCGCTTTATTGGCTTTTTATGCTTACTAATGGCTTTTTTCATTCTTCACTTCGTAGACAAGTATTAAAACTTAGGAATATGTTCTGAAGCGCTGTTTACCTCCTCATGGTGCGCCCCCATGAGGCTCGTGAAAGAACACCTACGGCCACTTAATTAACGCTGCTGCCAGATCCCGCAGAGAGACACTTACTAATGTCATGCCACAATTATAGGTAGCTCTGGGTGGTGCAGTACTGAAGGCGGAGGCTGCAGAGTTTCCTGCGTTTCGATGCCGGTGTCACATATGGAATATCACATTTTGCACACTGCTTTTATTTATGCTTCATTACTACAAGTTTACTGTGTAATTGCTGCAGCTGCGTAATGGACGTAATGGAGTCGTCTACAAGCAAGAGACTTGGAAAACAAATCAGCCCTGCTTACCGAGCACACATAAAAGGATAATAAGACCCCATGCACACAGCAGAGCCTGCACAACGGTTCATGCACTAGCATAACTACAGGGGTCACAATGGTCGCAGCTGAGACCGGGCCCAGAAGCCAAGGGGGCCTACCAGGCACGCTCAACTAGATATACATTTGTGATCATCATTCTGATTTCCTTTGATAGCTGTAGATTTATGACTTCTGTCCTCTAGTGCACTGGAATGAAGATTTATAATGCACAGCTTTCCACTGTCAGAAAGGATAATGCAATGGTAAAAATAGTAGTTGGACAGCAAGGAAGAATCCAACGGGTACACTCAACTAATTCAATTTCTTTTATTACCTTTCTGATTTTATTGGATGGCTAAATGTCTGTGCATTGTAAATTTATGACTCCTGTCCTCTGGTGCACTAGAGTGATGATACACAGCCTTCCACTGTCAGAAAAGAAAGCGTAAGGGCAAAAATAGCAGCTGCACAGCAGCATATAGTCACAAAGGTTTTCGGCAGGGGAGGTTGTGAAATAAAAGGGGGCATTATTATTATTTGCAGACAGAAACCTGAGAACGGAGATCGGACGCTGATGTGAACCCAGCATAAGATGTATACATGAGACAGGACTGATGGTTGTAAGGATAAGTTGCACCAGGGGGCCTAAGATGAGATTTGGCACCGAAACCCAGGAGCCTTTAGTTATACATAGTAGTATGGTGCAGGGCGTCACTGGGCCACAGTGCATTTTGCACAGAATCCAAAAATGATGTCATAATCACAAAACGTATTAGTATTACTCTCATATCATCTACATTCTGTATACACAAAAATACTAACAGAATTTACGTGAGCACATGATTTATTTTGTACTTAAATAACCGAAAGCAAATATCGGTTTCCAGAACGAATTTCTCAGTTGTAAAAGTTTATGTTGTGGTTCAGATTGTTATTTTGTTGCACAGAATTTGACTTTGTGACACTTTTATTCTCTGACTACTGGATTTACAAAATGGATTTTCTTACAAAATACATTTCTGTGTAACAAAATCGCATTCTGTGGCAGAAAATAATGTGGGCGACCCCTGTCTATGATGTCTCTGTGACCTGCAGATATGTCCTTATTTATCTTTCCTCTTGGTTCTACCTACCCTGCAATGGGGTAAAAAAATCATGATTTCGCAATACTCAGTTTGGAGTAGTTTATGTTGTATGTGCCATACGTGGCCACTAGAGGTAAGTGACTCGGTTTGGAACTAGATGGATTTGTTGCAAATTTTCCAAACATTTAGGGTTCGGCTGAATCTCAGATTTTTAGCTTTCTCCACTCATAAATCGTTATTCTCAAACCCAGAGTAAATCAAAATCAAATCAAATAAAAAAAATGCTTTATTGGCACGTCCGAATAGGTATTTGGCATTGCCAAAGCTAGTAAAGTGGGTGGGTGGGGGGGGGGAGTTGGGTTGGGTGGGTGGTGGGTATGGGGGGGGGGGTTCGGTTATAACAGTCCATGGAGTCTCATCTTCCTCTTCGTTGGTGACTGCTATATGGGGAGGTGGGGGTGGGTGGGGCGGGTGTTTTGGGATAAATATAACAGTCCATGGAGTCTCATCTTCCTCTTGTTTGGTGACAGCTGGACACGTATTGGGCAGCGATCTCCACAGTGGCCTCTTCTTCTCCCAGTAGGATGTAGAGTTTCCTCTTCTCGTCTGCAGATATGAAGTCTGGGATGTGGGCAGAGAGTCTTTGGTAGTAGACGGCCCTCATAGCTGAGTATTTGGTGCAGTGTAGCAGGAAGTGGGTCTCGTCTTCTAGGGCCCCCTGGTCACAGTGCTGGCACAGTCTCTTCTCCCGTGGCTTGTACGTCTGTCTGTATCGCCCCGTCTCTATCTCTAGGTTGTGGGCGCTCAGTCTGTATCGGCTCAGGGTCTGTCTGTGCTTGGGGTGGCGTATTCTCTCCAGGTAGGTGGCCATGGTGTAGTCCCTTTGTAGGGATTGGTACACGGTGAGTTTCTTGGAGTTATTTATTTCGTTTCTCCATTCTTCAATGTACCGCTCTCTGTTTGCCTCTGTGGTGGTATAATACGCAAAGGGTGCGGGGAGGGGTGAAAAAATATTAATCAGACCTGCCCTTTCTTGGCTTCTTCATGGGCATCTTCGGTCTTCTGGATGACATCTCTGGTCCTGGGGGTACACTGAGGCATCAGTGTGGGACGCGCCAATGTCATGACACTTGGAAGGGACCCCAGAGTCTAATAATAGCACTTCCAGTTCGAAACAAAACTGACGGAAGACTCTTGCGAATATTTGGGAAATTAATCTCACGAGGTTCACACAACTCTTGTTGCCACCCATGAATGTGATGGGTGATATATTTGTATCAAAAGAAAATGGACTCTAAAGGGATTGTAGAGGATTTTAAAATGGGCTGCAGGAAGATAAAAAAATTTGTAAAAAAATATACTTACCTGTCCCCGGTACTCCGGTGTCCTTCCAGTGCGGTCCAGTCCTGCTGCTCCCGCTGTGATGTCCAGGATCCCTTTCACTGAAGCCACTGATCGGTCTTGAGAGTCATGGGACTTTCGAGGCAAATCAGCGGCCTCAGGAAGCGACCCCAGAATGTCACAGGTAGTGACATCACCTATCCTTCACTGAGGCCAATTAGTGGTCACGTACGGTGGGGACAACAACCGACTGGGAAGACCGGAAGCACCACAACTCCAGGGAAAGTATAATTTAATTAAAAAAAAAAAAATGTACAACTCCTCAGACAATTTTTGCCCAAACAACCTCTTTAACCACTTCCGGACCGCCCATAGACTATATACATCCGGATAGTGGTTGCCTAGTTCTGACAGGACGTACCGGTACGTCCAGTCAGAAAACAGCAGCTGCACGGAGATCATGCAGCTACTGAAACTGGGAGTCGGCTGTAACTTCAGCCGGAGCTCCCAGAGAGAGGACAGGGAAGGTTTATTCCCTTCCCTGCCATCTCGATTGCTGTGTATACAGTGCTCAATGAGCTTTATACACGGCTATGGGCGCCGCCATGATGCGGCCACCCTCTGACCTGGCGGTCATGTGATCCGCTGGGAGCAGCATCTTGCAAGAGTTGCTGGGTCCTGCAGGACCCAGATCGGCTCTGCATACTGTGTATACAGCGTGCAGGAGGCTGGATTCCTCCTACAACTAGGATTAAATGTAGCAGCCTCAGTTGCAGGGGAAATCAGCCTCCAGTACAAAAAAAAAAAAAGTGATCAGATGTCCCCAAAGGTCTCTTATGACCTTATGGGGTCACAATCTGAAAAAAAAATAAAAAATAATAATAATAATAATAATAATAATAAAAGTTTAAAAAAATGAAAATAAAAAAAATAAAAAAAATAATACACTAATAAAACGCCGTTATTAAAGGTTATAGCCCCACCCCCGACAACACCATACAAAATAAAAATTACCATAACGGAGAGGAAAAATTATTTTATAACGTTTTTAGTAGCACTTTGTGTTACTAAATAAAAAAATATATATAATAAAGTGAAAACCAGACACAATTTCCCTCCTATTTTGTTTATATTTTCCCGGATCTAAAAAAAATTAAAACACATTTGAAAATAAAAACAACATAAAAATAAAGCCCTATGTGTCCCCGAAAAAAGACGCAAAAAATGACGGGAAAAATGTTACAGCCCTCAAAACCGCACATACAAAAAAAGAACCGAAAATGTGTCTGGTCCTGGACAACAAATTGGCCCGGTACTGAAGTGGTTAACAATAAGGGTCCATTCCCACGGAGTAAAATGGCACGGATTCTGGTGCCAATCCTGCGCAGAATTCATGCGGAATCTGCACGGGAATGGCGCCAGAATCCACAAGATAAAAAAGCCTCCCAATAGAGTTCTATGGTGAGAATTTTTTACTGCGTGGATTCTGGCGCCAATCCCGTGTGGAATTCACATGGATTCCGCGTAAATTACGCATAGAGTCCGCGCCATTTTACTCCGTGAGAATGGAGCCTCCGAATAGACTCATCAATAACAAGACAAATGGAAAGGGACTGTCTTCCTGGAATAACCCCTTTAATGGCGGCCATATTGGTAGGCTCCAATTTAGCCAAGTCCATGGCGATTCAAGGCCTGTTCTTGCATCTAAAATTCGACATCGGATGATGATATTTTTTATTCAGATGTTATATTCTGATGGTTAACCACATTTTTTATTTATTTATTTATTTTTTCTTATTTTTATTCTATCCTCCTGTACGTTCTATTGACTTTCATTAAATATCAATTACGGCTTTTCCTGAGTCTAAGAATTCCCCCCTTCCCGCACATTCGCCACAAGCATCTATTAAACATCTCCGTACATAATAATTCACCGAGTCCTCACAGGGAGAACATTTAAATAAATGGCGGCGGTATAAGAAAACATGACTGTATAATATAGTAGCAATGCGGCTTAACCAAGTCAATCCATTTCTATAAAACAAGTCACTATGCATTATAGAACATAGTAAAACATCTAATGAAATCAACTATGCCGAAAAAGTTTTCTCAAGTAGAAACGCATTTGAATTCTGTTTTATATGCTAATGGATGTGGCCGCCTCTTTGATGCACGGCTATATCTTCTATTTTCTTCATTTTAATAGCCCCGGATTCGATTCTTCTTTGGCAATTGTAATGAATTTAATTTATTTAATATCCTCGTACCAATAGTGGCTGCTCACCAGATGACACGCCATACTGATTAGATTGTCGCCTGGCATTGCGCTGTGTATACATATATGCGGCACATTGGCAAGTTATACGACATGTAATCAAAGGAGTGTCATAGAAGATCGTGTAGGCATAGGAGTAAGCGAGGTCAGCCATGGTACGACTACGAATAAGAACTTTGTGTTCGAAACGCGTCAGTCACTTTATCTTTGCTGTGCAATATATCCAATTATCCCGTTGGACACATATATATACCTTTTAAAATGTTTATTTGAATAAAGAAGAATTTTTAAAGAAGAATATTGCTGGATCATCCTTTCGTTTGTGCAACTTCCTGTTCGGAATCATTCCTGTGTCGGAGGAATCGTCTTGGAGGTCCGGGCAGCTTCTTCCCCCCTTTCCGAGGGATCGTGAGTGTTCCGTTTGCCATTGTTGTGAACCTTTTTTGGGCTGTGTCCTCCCTTCCCTGTTTCCCCATTCGGTTTATATGGTAGAAGATACTATACGGTCAAAGTACGTACAACTTCTCCAAGATGGGTGATGCCGCACAATATTGGGATACTCTGTCACAAAATGTCTATTCTATATCTACAGTGTTGGACAAAAGTATTGGCACCCCTGCAATTCTGTCAGATAATAATAATTTCTTCCAGAAAATGATTGCAATCACAAATTCTTTGGTATTATTATCTTCATTTAATTTGTCTTCAATGGAAAACCACAAAAAGAATTGTCAAAAAGCCAAATTGGATATAATTCCACACCAAACATAAAAAGGGGTGGACAAAAGTATTGGCACTGTTTGAAAAATCATGTGATGTTTCTCTAATTTGTGTAATTAACAGCACCTGTTACTTACCTGAGGCACCTAACAGGTGGTGGCAATAACTAAATCACACTTTCAGCCAGTTGAAATGGATTAAAGTTGACTCAACCTCTGTCCTGTGTCCTTGTGTGTACCACATTGAGCATGGAGAAAAGAAAGAAGACCAAAGAACTGTCTGAGGACTTGAGAAGCAAACTTGTGAGAAGCATGAGCAATCTCAAGGCTACAAGTCCATCTTCAAAGACCTGAATGTTCCTGTGTCTACCGTGCGCAGTGTCATCAAGAAGTGTAAAGCCCATGGCACTGTGGCTAACCTCCCTAGATGTGGACGGAAAAGAAAAATTGACGAGAGATTTCAACACAAGATTGTGCGGATGGTGGATAAAGAACCTCGACTAACGTCCAAACAAGTACAAGCTGCCCTGCAGTCCGAGGGTACAACAGTGTCACCCCGTACTATCCGTCAGCGTCTGAATGAGAAGGGACTGTATGGTAGGAGACCCAGGAAGACCCCACTTCTTACCCAGAGACATAAAAAAGCCAGGCTGGAGTTTGCCAAAACTTACCTGAGAAAGCCAAAACCGTTTTGGAAGAATGTTCTCTGGTCAGATGAGACAAAAGTAGGAAAAGGCCTCAACATAGAGTTTAAAGGAAAAAAAGAGGCCTTCAAAGAAAAGAAGATGCCCCCTACAGTCAGACATGGCGGAGGTTCCCTGATGTTTTGGGGTTGCTTTGCTGCCTCTGGCACTGGACTGCTTGACCGTGTACATGGCATTATGAAGTCTGAAGACGACCAACACATTGTGCAGCATAATGTAGGGCCCAGTGTGAGAAAGCTGGGTCTCCCTCAGAGGTCATGCGTCTTCAAGCAGGACAATGACCCAAAACACACTTCAAAAAACACTAGAAAATGGTTTGAGAGAAAGCCCTGGAGACTTGTAAAGTGGCAGCAATGAGTCCAGCCCTGAATCCCATAGAACACCTGTGGGGGAGGGGGAGAGATCTCTTGGTGGCAGTTTGGAGAAGGCCCCCTTCACATCTCAGGGGGGACCTGGAGCAGTTTGCCAAAGAAGAATGGTCTAAAATTCCAGCAGAGCCTTGTAAGAAACTCATTGCTGGTTAGCGGAAGCGGTTGTGCGCAGTTATTGTGTCTAAAGGTTGTGCTACCAAGTATTAGGCTGAGGGCGCCAATACTTCTGTCCGGACCATTTTTGGAGTTTTGTGTAAAATGATCAATGATTTGACTTTTTTTCATTCTCTTTTGTGTTTTTTCATTGCAAGCAAAATAAATGAAGATATTATCAAAGAGCTTGTGCTTGCAATCATTTTCTGGAAGACACTGAGTATTATCTGACAGAATTGCAGGGGGGCCAATACTTTTGGCCAACACTGTATGTACATGTGGCTACTCAGTGAGAATAGTTTTACTAGTGCAATATATATTTCCCGTCACTTTCAGAGGACTGGAATAGGGACTAATTTACCTATCCTATGTGACGCCTCCAAGTCCACCCATGCCTCCTTCTTCCCAGTACTTTTGTGCTTCTACATAGTATAATGCCCTCTCATTGCCTCTATACAGTATGATACCACCTTGTGCCCTTCACACAATATAAGGACTCCTTGTGGCCCCCATCCAGTATAATGATACCTCTTTGTGGAACCAACCTTTAATGCCCCTCTTTGTGCCCCCCACACATAGATTTTGGAATAGGTGTGGAATACATGCCTCAAAGAAAGCAGGAGGAGTCTTGGAATTGATGCTATGGTCCCCACAACATCATCCAGTCTGTCTGGGAGGACATGAAGAGACAGAAGGATTGGAGCAAGACTACATCCATCCCACCATCTTGGAGAACTAAGCACAGATCTTCTGTGGATATAGGCTTGCTCAAATCCTTCTGTCTCTTCATGTCCTCCCTGACAGACTGGATGATGTTGATATCAGGGCTCTTCGGGGGTTGTATCATCACTTCCAGGACTCCTCCTCCAAAGGGCAAAGGTCATACCAGATATTGATGGGATTTACATTTCTCTTCATTAATTTAATTTAGTTATGTACAAAAATAAACAATTAACCCTTCTATTTCTGAAAGCATCCTTACTTTGCAGCAATTTTTTCACATATAACTTATGCTCGGTTCACACTTGCACTTCGGTTTCCATTCTTTGGAAACCTGCGGACCACATAATCTATAAGGGGATATACCGGGTTTCCATCCAGTTTTCCAGCCAAAAAAATGTATTTTTCAAGCAGATTTGAGGAGGGAAACAACAAATGAAGAGCAGGCGCAGGTGTTAACCTAGCCCTAAAGTTTTGCACAGTATCGTTCCTCCCATTGCCTGAGTCAGAGGGACAGCACCCGGAAATCCAGCACTGCCCTACCGAATCTGGGACAGTATGGTAATATTTATTGAATATGTTCCTAAGTTGGCACCAGTTGGTGGGATAGGGCAGTCCATAATATGTGTAATTTGCCAATTTTGGGTCTTGCTCTTTCCTTGTCCTGGTTTCTGGTTCATTTATGACTACTAGAGATGAGCGAGTAGTATTTGATCGAATACTATGGTATTTGAAATACTCGTACTCGATCGAGTACCACTCGCTATTCGAATGGAAAAGTTCGATGCAGAACCAGCATTGATTGGCCGAATGCTATACAGTCGGCCAAACAAAGCTGGTTCTTCTCCTACCTTTAGAAGTCTTCTCCGTGCAGCTTCCCCGCGGCGTCTTCTGGCTCTGCATTCACTCTGCCAGGCATCGGGCCTGCGCATGCCCGCACTACAAGAAAATAGCCGCTTTGAAGCGGCCATTTTCTTGTAGTGCGGGCATGCGCAGTCGGCTCTGCCCAGACCCGATGCCTGGCAGAGTGAATTCAGAGCCGGAAGATGCAAGGAGAAGACTTCTTGGAGAATCCAGCCCGACCCTCACTTGTGGACTTGGTAAGTATAATTTGATCGAACATTACCTACCCCTGAAACGAGTATTATAATAGGATTCGATATTCGATTCGAGTAGTCGAATATTGAGGGGCTACTCGAAACGAATATCGAATATCGAGTATTTAACTACTCGCTCATCTCTAATGATTACAATGTGTGTTCTGAATCCATCAGATGTCTTCCCGGCTCCTTACACCATGGTCTGCCAGTCACAGGGACTCGGTGGTTTTCACGCACTTGTTCAGGCCGCTTCGCTCCCCCTCCTTGGCACGAAGTGAACCTTTACCCGTCTTTCTCATCGATTAATTTCGAGTTTGTTCTGACTTCTCGCTACTTTGTTGTAAAGCATAAAAAGAATATTGAATAGGCGGCAACTTGTGCTGTATACGGTTAGCCCCGGGCTGGATTTCCATCCTACAACTGATATGTTTTACTCAACTTTGACAGCGAACACTCATAACGGTTTTATTGAAGTATATTGCAAGTGCTCTTCTCCGAATATCCAGCCGATAATACATCTAGACTATGATTATTTCTACTTAATCTCGGGGCCGTTGAATCCAATTTTTTCTTTAAGTCAGTAAATAGTTGTTTAGGACGGCTGGAATTTTATAATAGTGAGATAGAATTGAATGAAAAACATGGAAAGAGATTAAGGGAGATTTGATAACAAAAAGATGAATTATAAGAAGGTAAATTACAGCAATCGATGCCAGGCAGCTGCCGCCAAGCCAATTACATTATGGAGTATTCATCCCATTGGTTACCAAGTGTATAAAAACAGTCACCAATTTTCTCTTTGTGTCGTCTAATAGTTCCCCGTTCGTGTCTGAAAAGATAACATAACCTAATATTGAGCATAGTCACTCCAATTTCTTGCAGGGGGCTTTGATTTTATGCATCAGGACTCCAAAGTTTGGAAAACGACAGTCAGTACGTAGCCGAGACATCTCATCATCGCCCAGTCTAATGTGGCCTTTGGGTTCCTATACAGAGTGATAAGGCAGGGGAAGTATTCTGAGAACATGACCAATATATGGCGATCAGTGTAGAGATGAGCGAGCACGCTCCCATAGAAATGAATGGACGCAGCCAGCGCGCAGCTGGGGCCGGTGTCCTGCCGCTTAACCCCATGCGCATCGGCCACTCCCATTCATTCCTATGCTATTCGAAACTGCCGTACTCATTCATCTCTAGATCAGTGTCAGGCAGCTGTTCAAAGCCTTATAAGGCTAAGGCCAAACGTAGCAAGCTGCAGCAAAAAGCAATGCAGGAAAAACCATGTCAGAAACGCATCGTGGTTTTCAACTTTTTTGGGCCCGACGTTGCGAAAATGTAACATTTTCGCCACAGCATTTTAGATGGGATTCTGGCTAATCCCATCTACAAAAAAAATAAAAAATTCTGCAGCGGAAATGCAGAATTCAAAAACACTTATGCCTGCTATTAAAATAGACACTCCAGTTTTTTGACGAAAAATTTGAATTTGTATTTTTCCGCTTGGCAGTTTGCATTCAAAAATTCACCAAAAAGTGCGCAACTGTCTCCATTTTCTGACCTGCTCACTACTGTATAGAGAAGTGGGGGAGCAGGGCAAAGATCAAGGCAGGCCAGGCAGGTTTATTATCGCTCATACCCAACTGGTGTAGACTTCAATTTTGGCAAATGGGAATTAGCAAGATGTGCCAGAATTATTAAGAAGTTGCAGTCTTCAGAAATTTCCTCATTGAAGTCAATGGGAGGTGGTTTTTTTGGACCGACGGATTCCGCGTCAAAATCTGGTCCAAAAATCCTCGTATGAACCCGGCCGCACACCTATACGGAAACCGCTGGTGTTTCCGTAGGTATAATTGACATGCTGTGATTTACAAAAACATGACGGTATTGGAAATCGCAACATGTCTGTTGCGGATATGTTTCTACAATGTGTGGATGGGATTAGCCAGAATCCCATCCACTTTGCAGGTATTCTAAAAAGTCCCCAATTTTTGCACATGGCGGATTTTACCACATGACCTGCCATATAAACTCTGCCACGGAAATCTTCCTGCCGGTGGCTCCCATTGACCTCAATGGCAGGTTTAGGAAGAATCCACCTGAAAATTGAGTGGGGCCCTTAAAGGGATTCTACCATAAAAAAACTTTTTTTTCTAGGTAACACGTTGAAATAGCCTTTAGAAAGGCTATTTGTCTCCTACCTTTGGAAGTGCTCTCCGCCGCGCCGTTCGTTTGAAATACCGGTTTGTACCGGTATGCTAATTAGTTCTCTAGCAGCAATGGGGGTGGGCCCCAGCACAGGAAATGTGATGGGGGCATCCCCATTGCTGCTCGAAAACCGACTCCAGCGCCGCCTCTGTCTTCTTCTGCATCCTCCCTTTCCTTCTTCGACTTGACGTCGGACGCATGCGCAGTACGCTCTGTTCGGCGAACTTCGCCGAACGCACTGCGCATGCCCGCGGCCATAGTGCCGACACCGCAATTTCGTGCATGCGCAGTACATTCGGCGAAGTTCGTTGAACAAAGCGTACTGCGCAGGCGTTCGACGTCAAGCCGAAGAAGGAAGGGGAGGATGCAGAAGAAGACAGAGGTACTTCCAAAGGTAGGAGACAAATAGCCTTTCTAAAGGCTATTCCGACATTTTACCTAGAAAAAAAGTTTTTTAATGGATGGTAGAATCCCTTTAAGTTTTTTCTGCCTGGTGTTTTTTTTTTTTTTCATTAACTTGAATGAGAATCCAAATTTTGCAAATTTTGTCACGTGAATGTAAATATGCCCTTATAGTTATTTTACAATCCCAAAGTAATAGGTCTATGGTCTATAGGTCCTGAGCTAGGTCCAATGGTGGAATCATTATATTCAAGGCCGATGACTCCAGCTTATTCTACCCTATACAATACAAATACAACTAGATCCATTAAACAATAGAAAATTGTAGTCAAACGCTGGACCGATTTTTTATGGGGTTTTCCAGACTAAAAATATTGACGACCCGTCCTAAAAATAGGTCATCAATATCAGATGAGTGAGGTGTGATGCCCAGCACCCTCAAGAATCAGCTGCATATACGTAGAGACTGGAACAGGAAGCAGATAGCGCCATTCTCTGTATAGTGGCCAGACCGGGTACTGCAGATCAACTCCCATTCACTAAAATTGGATCTAAGCTTCAATGATTAGAAAAGAGCTGTCTACATCTGATCCAATATCGATGACCTTTCAATAAAAGTCATCGATAATGTTAACCTGGAAAATCCCTTTACGTTATCCCAACCTCCGTGTCACCATATCAAAATAAAAGTAAGTGCCCCCTTAAACTGGTTCAGCGGCTGGAATTGTGACCAGCGCTTATATCTATTTCCGCTCTGTCCAAGCGATTTGACAAATTTTGCCTCCTCCCGTAAAGCTCGTGACATTGAATCTCTTTTATTGCCATTAAACCTTTTTTATTAAGCGCGGAGTCCTCCTGAAATTCGGCTGTGATCACTGAGACTCTTGATCTGTCTGGTCTAAAGGACAAGGAATGACAGCTTTGCTCATCTAACCGGGGTTTTGATTTTTTTTTTTTTTTTCTGTTTTTCTTCCTTTTTTTATCCTGGAGATTTCCTTCTCGCCTTCCAGACAAATTATCCATGTGTAAATGACCAACTATGACAGACGTCACTTTACCGGCTCGGATTGTCCTCTATCTGTTAATGTCAACCAGCATTTGCAATCAC